>NC_043004.1:10257381-10269881 GCF_006345805.1 Octopus sinensis
TAGTCTGTATTACCACAAGATACAGTAATCTATACTATAATAATAATAATAATAATAATAATAATAATAATAATAATAATAATAATAATAATAATAATAATAATATTAATAATAATAATAATAATGAGAGAGAGAGAGAGAGAGAGAGAGAGAGAGAGAGACCAGAAAGTAACCTAATTTCAATGAAACTGTATTGGCTCACGACCTTAAAAATTATCCTGTTGAAATAAACATTGTGTATGATCAAATGTAGCGATGATTTTAAAAAAGTGCGCTGGTAGTCGCTTAACTAATTGGCAAGCATTGATTGAAAGCAGGAATAAGAGATACGAGATACAGTGTACTTGTATCTAAAAAAAATCAAGCGACGTGATGTGTGGCTATTCTAATCAGCGAAGGGGCTTCAAGTAAACTGGCAAATACGGTATATCATTATTAATAGTTTAGCCTTAAAACTGAAAAAAATATATATTGCCACGAAAAATGTCATATAAAATGCGGACGATGTTTACGATTCCGCGAATATACAATGGCTTCTGCGAACAATTATTAGTTTCGCGAATAAGCGGTGGTACACTGTATATATATATATATATATATATATATATATATATATATAAACAAACGGACCAGCGGAAAGGCAGGTTAGGTATCGCATATTTGAGGACATTTCTGCTGCCTTCTATACGGTCGATTATCACAAGTATGTTTATTCATAACATTAAAGTGACCAATTCAACGGAAAGTATACCAATTTACAATACGCATGGCGGCTACGTGTTGCATGAACCTCTTGAGGGCGCCATTCCAAGTGTTGACCATTAACCTCCTTAGGAAACGCTGAAATTGTTCAACTCATTCTCTTCCTATACGTTTATATGTGTGCTTCATTCTATGGCCTCATTCGCAAGTGTATGGTTCTAATCTGCGCTGGGCTGAAGAGTACGGTATTGAAATCAGAAGAGCATTGCGCGAACGCGGTAGCCGAGGTAGGGCTGCAAAATTTTCTCAGGTGAAACGCCTAATCTTTCGGCAGTTGAATGGTAATTTATTAAGACCCGTGCAACGTCGGGTACTACGGCTAGTGTGTGTGTGTTGCTCCAGTTCACTCAACTGTAGAAATGAGTTGCGACGTCACAGGTGCCAAGCTGTATCGACCTTTGTCTTTCCCTTGGATAACACTGGTGGCGTGGAGAGGGGAGGCCGGTATGCATGGGCGACTGCTGGTCTTCCATAAACAACCTTGCCCGGACTTGTGTCTAGGAGGGTAACTTTCTAGGTGCAATCCCATGGTCATTCATGACCGAAGGGGGTCTTTATATATATATAACAAAGCGAAGTTGTAAGGTTCCGCATGAGTGGAATTATATATGAAAGAAGGTTTGAAAATGCAATTTTAAAAGATGCTTATTCACTTGATCGGTTTCACTTCTTTACAAAAAGATTGTCAAAAGTAGCATGTAAAAGCTTTGTTGTGTTAGGTACTGGTTGTCACAAAATATTACAATACATATATACATTCTTTGATAATAATAAGAACATGTTAAAAACAGTTTACAAGGAAAAATCTTGGGAAAATATTAAAAAGTTCATTAAAATATTAGGTACAAAAAATTACAATGCATATATACATTTTTTGATAATACTATACATTCTTTGATAATAATAAGAAAATGAAAGTAAATATATATCTAAATCTATATATGCACATATATATATATGTAAATGTATATATGCACAACAAACACATTTTACAGTGTCTCTGTAATTATGTCTTTATATAGTGTATGATGCATTTTGTGTTGCATGTTACCATACAATGCGCTTTATATGTACAGAAAATATACAGGATATCACAGATTTAGATCCCCAAGCAATAATCAAACACCCACCTTCACAATAATAATGACAACAAAATCCTAATAAAAAAAGAAAATGAAAGTAAATTGCCAATAACATTTTAAAACGCAGATTTGTAATAAAAACATACATAATGCATACAGAAAAACAAATGTAGAAGCATAACAAGAGTCAAACAGAAATCAAGAGAAAATACTAAATATTTTTTATTAAACAAATATTCCGTTAATATTAATAAATTAGAACACATTCCTTGTTTATATTTCTATAAGCAGGGTTATTGAACTATATAACTCCCACACTCTCTCTTTATATATATATATACATACATACATACATACATACATACATACATACATACATACGTACATACATACATACATACATACGTACATACATACATATATACATACATACATACATATATACATACATATACATATATATACACACATATATATATAAATAAATATGTATGTATATAAATATATATACATATATATATATACATATATATATATAAACATATATATATAAACATCTATCTTTACATATATATGTACATTTAAATATTTTATATATCTATCTATCTATCTGTGTCTAGATACACATACGCATACGTATATCCTCTCACATATAAACTTTTATACATACATACATACACACTTATATATGTGGATCTAAGATCTAAAAAGTATTTGAATGTGTGGGAAGATAAGTTTTTAGCTTGGCCCTTATTTATTACATATTCATATAAAATCATATTTTGTATATACGTATGCATAAGTACATACATACACATATATACGTACGTATATGTATATGTATATATAAATATATATATATCCGCCTACTTATCTATTTGTCTGTCTATCTTTTTTCTGTCTCTCTCGCTCTCTTTCTTTCTCCTCCGTCTGTGTGTATATATATATTATATATATATATATATATATATATATATACATACATATGAATGTATACATACATATATATATATATAATATATATATAATATATATATATATATATATATATAATATATATATATATATATATATATATACATAAATGCATATATTTAATACTATATCTATGTATATGAATATGTGCGCACGGGCCCAAACACACATATTCATATATATTATTTAGAATTATTTCCTTGTTTGGTTACGTAAAAATAGCTTAACGCAAAAGGTAGGAAAAAAATGCATGTAGAAAAATACAAACAATTGATATGTAAGAAGATTACAATAAGAACAACAACAACAACAATTAATGATGATAATGCTGCTGCTGCTGATGATGATGATGGTAGTGGTAGTGATGAATATGATGATGATGATGATGAAGACGAGGAAAAAGAAGATGATGGAAGTTGCTGAAGGTAGTGGTAAAAGGCAAGGCAGCAAACAGAAAGAAATAATTATGTCTCAAAATATACCAAGTAGAATAAATAACGTAATATAATAAACTCTCTCACATACATACTCTAAAAGAAACCTGCATATATATATATATATATATATATACGTGGGCTACTGAAAAGTTCTGGTTTTAAGGGTATCGCGAAAGTCCTAGCTGGAGGCCCAACCATCCGAGTTCTTTTACAGGGCTTTCAAAGACTGAAGTACCGCTACAGTAAGTGTGCGAATGCGATAGTGGAGTTTGTTGAATAATATTATAATTAACTAATCCTCCTGTAGTTTCTTTTACCCAAAGCCAGCATATTATTTCTTTTGAAGAGCGAAGGCTCGAAACGTAAAAGACTTTCTCACTTTCCCGAGCGTCAAACTAATACACCTGCTTGTTGTTCATACACCTGCCTTCGTCTTTTGTTTTTCTGTAAATTTCAACTTTATATATATGGTTAATATATATATATATATATATATATATATATATATATACATACAAACTTTCATACAAACACGAACTCAAATTTCCTAAAATTGCAATATTTTCACCAATTCCTCAGTCATGATTAGCAAAATGCGAAACCGGTACACTATAATAATTTTCTATCTTATAAAATACATTGAAAATATATAAATTTTGAACATTTTCCTTCTTTTGTCATCTCTCTCTCTCTCTCTCTCTATATATATATATATATATATATATATATATATATATATATATATATGTGTGTGTGTGTGTTTACATACATATACGATGACTATAATGCAGAAGAGAACGCAGCTTTAATAACAGACATAGGCCTTTCCAATTACACGTGTTGGTAGAGTAATTTTTCCTCTGAAGTAACTCTTCTGTTTGATTTTCATAGCGGGCAAATAGTGGGTTCGAAATAGAAAAAAACGTGCCATCATTGGCAAAGGCTTACAGGTCGTTTACTGGGCTGCACCATTGACAAGAACTATGAGCACAGGCGGATGGAGAAGTTCAAAGGAGACAAAAAGAACATTGTCATCTTGTATTCACAGACACATATCACTAACAAGTAGACAAATTGATTCACGCTGACTGACGAGCAAACTCTTATATGAACTTGCTACACAACTTGACTGAAACCACATTGTTTTACAGAAGATGGTAGTAAACTTCTGGTATTGGAATGTGTGTGTAGAATGGACTCCTGGGAAATTGGCACCCTATTTGAAGGAGAGATAGCGGAAACTTCTTCTAATCTGCTTGAAATGTTTGAAGCCATTAGCGACGCGTTTTTTTTTACCCCGATACAGTGACAGGCAAAGAATCGTAGTCATGAGTTTATGATCAAGAAATGAAGGCTCAGTACATGAAATGGTGCTACATCGATACTATAGAGCCTAAGAAGTTCAAAAGACAATGACCGTCTCAAAATATTCATGGAGACTGCTTTTGATAATGACAAGAGCCTCATTCTTTCTCCTTTTTTTTTAAACATTAGTTTGAAAGATAGCTGTACTGTGAAAAGCGAGCGCTACATTGAGCCACTCAGAAGTTCCTAGTAGGTGTCGTTGATTTTAAGTTTGAAACTAGTTCGGGGCTCCATTCTTGTAGGAGGTTGCCTTATCCAAGATCTCTTTATCGGAAGTGAGAGAGAGAGAGAGAGAGGAGATTTCTCTGCTTATAACTTAAGCGATATTCTTGAATACTAGCGTGATACAAGATCCTTCTGTAATGTATTTGAGTTACGAATTTTGTTTCCCAAAGTGCTTAAAATAATCAATACTAAGGTTTAGTGTGACTTCCATAGAATTGACTACTCTAAGATTAACAGCAGGATTTGAATCCCTCTCTCCGTCTATATATAAGTGCGTATCTATGTGTGTATCTGTGCGTTTGTGTATATATATACTTTTTCTAAACGGCCTTCACTTTTAGATTTATTTCCCAGCTTATTTGTTTAATAAACCTTAGTTACTTTCGCATATTTATATAAACCACGTGCAGATGCAATTGCATAAAGGCATGTCTATGTGTGTATATGAGCGCTCGTATGTGCGTACGTGTCAGTGGCTTTCGTAATGTAAGTACGTGTGTGTATATATATATACATATACATATATATATACATACATACATGCATACATACATACATACATACATATATATATATATATATATATATATATATATATATATATATATATATATATATTATATATATATATGTATGTATATATATATATATATACACATTTATATGTATACGTAATACACACACGCGCTGCACATATACGCTCACAAACACACACACACACGTATTGGTATTAGTAACTTTGCATGTCTCTTTAATGCGCATCTATATGCACGAATAACCACCCGCAAATGTGTATGTTACTATGTATTGGGGTGTGCGTGTGTGTGTTGCATATATTTATGTTTGTGTATAAACACGCGCCTTTATGTGTGCGTGTGCCGAAAGTGTGTGTATGCCTGCGTTTATTAGTGTCTATTCGTGTTCTGTTGGTTTCTAGCTTTACTTATCTGTAGGTGCTATACAAACAAGGAGGGAAAAACAGCATCGGTGAAAAAAAAAAAATCATGGACGACAATAACTGTGATGGGGATAAAAAAAAAATCTTCCAAATGTCAGTTGTGTATAAGAAACGTTATTTTGCTATTTTTTTGTTTTTGCTTTCCTTCCTCCAATATGGCGGAAGAATATAGATATTGCAAGTGGATTTAGGAGGGAAAAAAGGATAATGAAGAAGGATGAAAAGGGAAAGGATATTGAAAAATTGGTAATAAAAATGTGAGAGTATAAAAAAAAAAGACAGCTAGAGAATTAGGGAATGAAAATATAAAATGAAAGAAATAAAATGTTAAATTGTTAGAAGGATGAATAGTATTAAGGTAGAAGAGAAAAATTAAAGAAGGAAAATAGAGAAGAAAAATATGCAATTGAGAAATGGGTTAAGATAAAAGTGAACTGAAAGGGAGTGCTTTTGGTGAGGATGAGGAGAAAAATCCAAGAGAAGTGAAGAAACGAATGTGGAAGGGATAGATATAGAGTGTTCGGTTGTAAGGTGAGTGATGAATGAGGAACTGTTGAAGGGAAAAAAATATTTCTGAAAAATAGGTTGGAAAAAGAAATAGCAAGAAGGTACAGTTAGAGAAAGAGCAAAACAGCGAGGGAGTAAGAAGAGAAAGAGAGAGAGGTGGGGAGAGGCAGAGAGACAGACAAGACAGGCAGAGAGAGAGAGAGAGAGAGAGAGAGAGAGAGAGAGGAGAGAGAGAGAGAGAGAGGAGAGAGAGAGAGGAGAGAGAAAGAGAGAGAGAGAGAGGAGAGAGAGAGAGAGGAGAGAGAGAGAGAGAGAGAGAGAAAGAGAGAGAGAGAGATTGATAGGAAGGGAATGAAAATGAAAGAAGTGGAAAAACAAAATATAGTGAGATGCAAAAGGAAGAAAGTAACGATAATAAAGGTTAACATATCGGAAAGGAAATGAAAAATGAACAAAAAAAAATACTGAGAAAATGGTTGGAAGATTAAGAAAAAAAGGAAAGAGTGATAGCAGAAAAATCAGAAGAAAATGAAGGCAATGGAGAAAAAGGTGAAAGAAAAATAATGATAATAATAATATTAATACTAAATCCTACCTAGAAGACTGAAAGAGATTAAGATTGAAACTAACATTGTCGACCCGCAGAAAAGTACCATCTTATATTCTACAAGAGCCCCAAGAAAGATTCTCTACAATAAAATTCTCCAGAAATTCTCAGGGTCACCAGAGGAACCCCACACACATCCTAGTAACCTCGGACCGCCAGGGACACCTCAGCAGATGCCTCTCTCCTTCTCAACTCCCAGGGCTTACAAGCGCATGCGCAGATACGCTTGTAAGCCAGAGGAGTGAGCCCATTCACGTGGTCCATCCTACATTCACCCACGTTGCAACAAAACTATTTGTGGTGGGCGTGGGGAACACTTCCTTCTCCTCCCTCACTTTTCTTTTCAAGTGGAATTTGAAAAAGTCAATGTGGGCTTGGCTGACGTGGAAGGTATCTGCCTTCAGTCCTTCCAACCTCGTCCACCACACTACCTTCTTCATCATAGCCACCAGACAGAGGAAAACTGCCTTCCCTTTCCAGCCAAAAGATGGTGGTGGAGCGATCTTCACGATGGACGAGGATGATAACCAGATCCGTCCTATACGCATCAACAGCTGTTTGACAAAGACACACAAGTCAGCAATGCCTGGACATTGGACGTGTGCATTCAGAGCAGTTTCGTCGCCCTGCACTCATTTCGGACGGAGCAGTCTGTAACTGTAGAGCTTATCTCGAACCGGTAGAGCTTCCTAGTAGAAATACTTGCCTGGTCAAAGGTTTCTGGAAGTTATCCATAGGCTCCAGGCTGAATGTTCTCCGGAAGAGATTAGCTAAATGATCCATGCATTAGACCTGAAATTTTAAGGGATGGAAAAGTCAATTATATCGACGCCAGTGATCAACTGGTACTTACTTTATTGACCCAGAAAGGATGAAAGGCAAAGACAACCTGGACGGAATTTGAACTCAGAACTTGAAACCGAAAGAAATGCTGTTAAGCATTTTGTACGGCTGGCTCACGGTTCTGCCAGCTCACCACCTTGTTAATGATAATAATGATGATGATGATAATGATGATAATGATGATGATAGCTTCTAATATAGGCACAACGCCAGCTGTTTTGAGGGGATGGGACGGCGATATTATCGATCCTGTCTGGCACTTTACATTATCGACCTCATAAGGATATAAGAACGTATAGTTGATCTCGGCGGGATTTGAACTCAGAACGTAAAAAAAAAGAGAAAAAGAGCCGGAAGAAATACCGCAAAGAAATACCGATGCTGTGAAGATTTTGTCATGGGGTTGAGGTGGGGATGAGGCGGTGACTGGGTAGAAAACCGAGAAGAAAGAAGAGAAAGAAGGCTAACACGAAATAGAACAAAACGAAAAAAAAAATGGAATTCTACTACCTCCTTCCCAACCTTCCCTCTCCTCCCAATCCCCAACTCCTCCTCTTACTACTATAACAACAATCACAACAACAACAACAACAAACACCGTGGAGGCGCAATGGCCTAGTGGTTAGGGCAGCGGACTCGAGGTCGTAAGAATGCGGTTTCGATACCCAGACCGGGCATTGTGAGTGTTTGTTGAGCAAAAACACCTAAACTCTACGTGACTCTGGCGGGGGAGGATGGTAAACCCCACTGTACTTTTTCGTCACAACTTTCTTCAACTCTTTACTCCTACTTCTACCACAAAGCAGAGCAACCATGGTGTAACCCACTATGGTGTGGTAAACTTTCAGACCCTAGTCTAGATTGCGAATCCTCTGTACCCCAGGAAGGTTCGGCTCTCCACCCGTTAAAAGCCACAGTTTACGGAATGAGGATAACAACGTAGCTTTCGCACCCGTGCAACCGCCAGTCTATCACGTGTGGTGGGTGGATCTTCAAGTTGCCGCACACATTCTTAGTAGCTTAGAGTAGGCTCGAATTAGAGATTATTCTTTGTGGCTAATGGCGTGAGTCCTGATTGGAAGAAGAAGAGAAGGAGGAGAAGAAGACGAAGAAGAAGACAGTAACCGCCACCATTACCACGACGACGACGACGATATCCGCCATACAACCACCACCTCCTCCACTACTACTACTACTACTACTACTACTACTACTACTACTACTACTGTAGCTGCTGCAGGTGACATGATATTGATGATTAATTGATCCTAATGTTCTTATTGTACAGAGATGACTATTTCATACACGAGTTGCTGTTAGTGATAACTAGTTGATGACTTGCTGATAAAGATGGCTTACTGACATTGATGGTTTATTCTTAGAGATGGTTTGTTGTTAATGATGCCATGCTGATAGTGAAGGCTTGTTGAAAGTGATGACTTGTTGATGGTTATTGATTGTGATCACTTGTTGAAAGTGATGACCTGTTGATGGTTATTGTTTGTGATCACTTGTTGAAAGTGATGACTTTTTGATGGTTATGAATTGTGATGACTTGTGGAAAGTGATGACGGGTTGAAACTGCCGACTTGTAGAAATAATGACTTGCTGACACAAGTGATTTGTTGATAGCGATGACTTGATACACGTGACGTGATGGTGATGACTTACGGAAACTGATGACTTGCTGATATATAAGAGATTATTTGCTAATAACGGATTTCAAATTTTGGCACAAAGCCAGCAAGGTCAGAGGGGGGGGTGAGTCGACTACATTGACCTCACTGTTCAATTGATTCTTATTATATCGAACCCGGAAGGATGAAAGACAAAGTCGACCTCGGCAGAATGTGAACCCAAAACCTAACGATGGACGAAATGCTGCTAAGCATTTTGTCCGCCGTGCTAACGATTCTGCCAGCTCACTGTTCAATTACGTTGTCATTATTAGCAAATAAAAGGTAGCTAGCTAGCAGAATCGTTAACACACTGGACGAAATGCTTAGCGGTGTTTCGCCCGTCTGCACATTCTGAGTTCAAATTCCGCCAATGTTGACTTTGCATTTCATCTTCCCGGGGACGATAAATTAAGTACCAGTCAAGTACTGGGCTTGATGTAATCTACTAGCCCCTCCCACCAAAATTTCAGGCATTGTGCCTAGAATAGAAAGGTTTATTAGTAAGTAAATAACTGGATGTATCGTTAGCAACCGGGAAAAATACTTAGCGGTATTTCGTCTGCCGTTACGCATATATATATACATGTGTGTGTGTGTGTGAATGTGCTTGTCCCTTACCATCGCTTTACAGTCAAAGTTGGTTTGTTTGCGTCGTCGTGATTTGCGGTATTCGGCACATGAGTTCGATAGAATAAGTATTAGAATTTATCGAAATAAGGACCGGTATCGATCTGTTCGACTAAATCCTTCAAGACGGTTTCTCAGCGTGGCATAGTTCGATAACTGAAATAAGAAAAAGGTAAACATAAAAATAATTAATTAAAGGTATTAATTAACTCCTTGTCTTTCATTCGGAGAATGAAGTAGTTGAAGACTTCGTCTATGAATTGTTTGTTTTTTTTGTAGACGTTGCTAATGTCCGCGCTTCCCTGATTGTCGTTGGGTTTGATTCAGCTTGTTTTCTTATATTAGTATTCTTATTGTATAATGATACTTTTAGGCACAAGGCCTGAAATTTAGGGGAAAGGGGCTAGTCGATTAGTTCGTCCCCAGTGCACAATGTGGAGACTTTCTAACTAGAAAGGGTATGGCCTGGTCAGCCTGTAATGACATGCATAAGATCTGGTCATCAAATCTAAGTAGAGACTTCAAACTTGAAATCTCCAAAGCCACAGTCGAACCAATTCTACTATATGGCTCAGAAACCTGGACGCTATCAAAGAAGCTTGAGAGGCGGTTGGATGGAACCTACACTCACCTCCTTATGAGAGCTCAAAATCTCTCGTGGAAGCGCCATCCAACCAAAATGCAAATATATGGGAAACTATCACCTGTGTCATCTCTTGTGAAAGGTAGGAGAGTCCAGTTTGCTGGACATTGTTGTAGAGCTGAAAAAGAAGTAATTTCTACTCTTCTCCTCTGGAAGCCATCTACTCGCAATACCAGAGGGCACACACTCTCCTACCCTGATGAAATCTCCAGGGATACAGGCATCCAGCAACAGGACCTCCGTAATGCCATGATGGACCGTGAAGTCTGGCGTAGCATGGTAAATTCCATTGTCTCGGCCACGGTCGAACAATGATGATGATGAATGCACAATGTGTACTTATTTTATTGACCCCGAAGGATGAAAAGCAAAGTCGACCTCTGCGGATTTTGAACTCAGAACGTAAAGATGGACGAAATGCCGCTAAGTATTTTGTCAGGTGTGCTAACGATTCTGCCAGTTCGCCCTTACTGTATAATTATAATAATGAATCTTCTTAAATGGATATCGATGCAGATTATCTTAGATATCTATTATACAACATCTCAGTAGACAACCAAAAGAACGATCTTCAACATGGTCATACAATATGCTAGAAATATCAGCAAGTCTTTTTTATGCACACCCATTTGTCTTTAAAATGACATGTTGAGCAATTTAGTCTTCGGCTCCCTGCACACTGTTGTCACACGTAGAATACCTTAGATGAAAGGTATGATCAAGGTTTATCTGAAGCTAAGCAATAACACCGACGAACCGACCAGTCTGCGATTGTCCCGATGTATTTAACACACAGGCTGTGTAGGTTAAATAGTTAGGATCTTCGACATGCGAGAGTAAGGTCGAGAGTTTGATTCCCAGCGACGTGATTTTCTAAGAGCATATATATTTTAGTAGAAAGAACAGAGTCAATTAAATCAACACCAACAGCTGATTGATACATATATTATTGGTCTCGGAAGGATAAAAACTAAGACAACTTTGGCCGTAAATTGAACTCAGAATATAAAGATAGGAAACTTAATACCACAAAGCGTTATATTCTCCAGCGCGCACCGATTTTGCACATATACCACACAAGTGTAGAGAATACATTATTTCACACATTGCTACTTTTGCCAAATTGTTTTTTTGTACAGACGTTTATCGTTAATTCCCCATACAAATATATATATATATAATATATATATATATATAATATATATATATATATAATATATATATATATATAATATAAATATATATATATAATATATGTATATCTATTCATACAAGATATATATATATACACACATGTATATATATATATATATATATATATATATATTATATTAATATATATATATATATATATATATATATATATATATATATATATGTATACATGTGTGTATATATATTATATATATATCTTGTATGAATAGATATACATATATATATATATATCTTTCTTTCTTTTGTTATCTTACCGTTTTACCAATATATATATATATATGTATATATGTATATGTACATGAATACATACATTAATATATATATATATATTATATATATATATATACATACACACATATATAATTATTACATATTATATATAAGTATTATACACACACATATCATATAAATGTATATATACGTATATATGTTATATATATATATTAGTATGTATGCATATATATATATATATATATATATATATATATATATATATATATATATATATTATATATATATATATATATAATATATATATATGTTATATATATATATATATATATATATATATATAT
>NC_043004.1:10277381-10309881 GCF_006345805.1 Octopus sinensis
GCACTTAACTAGCACATTATTTCATTGAGCAGGGCATTTCACCAGAAAAAAATACATATATTAATAGGATTCGAGCCTGAGTAATAAAAGAAATGATTGCACTCGATTATACAATTCAGTGACATAACCCCTACCACAATCCTTGGCCAGCGTCGGCGTATTTATATTTAGCATTTAATATATTAATTTCAACATAGAAATAAAAAAAAAGATGTTGCTTTATTCTATGAGTATATTTTGTTTTTGTTCTAAATGTTTTCCTGTTACAGATTCTGTCTCTTGATTTGTAAATAAACTATTGGTTTCTCTAATTTTATTTTCATAATGTATTCTTTGCTTTTCTATCTCAGGCAAGAAACTACGGTGATTTATAATCCTCTATGTGTTAGCTAAGTAACAAGATGTTTTCTGGAATTTAAGTGCTATATTTCATTGCTATATTATGATACACATAAACTCACATAACCGTACACATACAGGGACAAACATACGCAGACACACATATACAGACACACACACCCACACATAAATATGCTGTGTTGTTTGCAAACACTGCTATAAACAAATTACTAAAGTCTAAGTACGTCTCGTCTCGTAGAGTAAATCTAATATAATATTATTTTTAAAGTTGATTACTTTTCCATTACTTCAAATTTCTTGCAGGAGAGGCAGTCGTCACATGGTATATAAATGAAGAAATATTTTTAAATGGTCTTGAAATATCTTTCGTTGATAAAACATCAGACGGATGATTCTCAAACTCATAGTAGATATAAGAGCTAAAAAAATCTGACATGTGTGTGCGAGTGTGCGTGTGTATACGTATGTGTGTATGAGCGTGTGTGAGCACGTGTGTGTCTATATCTATATATTTGCAACTTTATCTATCTATCTATCTATCTACCTATCTATCTATCTATCTATCTATCTATCTATCTATCTATCTATCTATCTATCTATCTATCTATCTATCTATCTATCTAACACAGACACATATACACACACGCGCACGCACACACACATATACACACACACAACACCCACACAAAGGGAGATAGTAATAGGTCTTCTAGTTATAGTTCATTTTTAATGTTCACATTTATTATACAGTCAAACGTTGAATGCGACTTGTTTTCTGCGGCTGGTTGTCCTCTCTGGTGTCAAAATCTATCTGTTTTCATACACCTTGTGCATATGTGTTAGATTTTATTTATATACTACGAGCTGCCTCTAATTCATATTTGAATTTTTTCGGTGCCATGAAACGTTGGTCTATGTCAGCAAATTGTTTTAAAACCATTTAGCATATGGTCACAGTAGGCGGAATGATTTGCAGCGGACCCTGCAAAAGTCGCCACAATGACGAAACCTCGATATCTGTCGCTCTGGGAAGGATCCTGATGTGAGTTGTCTTAAGGCCTATGACTTGCTTTCAGGTGTTTTTAACACCTGGCGGATTGAGAATATATTCCCTTACGCCTAAAGCGCAGCCACCCACGAACTAGCAACACACACACCTTTTGTATGTGTTCGATTTTGTTTATAAATATATGTGTGTGCGTTATATATATATATATCTTTATATATATGCATGTATGTGTGTATGTATATTCATATATATATTTAGATATATGTATATATATATATATATATATATATATATATATATATATATATATATATATATATATATATATATTAGTGAAGGCGCATAGCTTAGTGCTTAGGGCATTGCACACACGATTGTGAGATCGTGGTTCGATTCCAAGACCGGGCGTTACGTTGTGTTCTTGAGCAAAGAACTTCATTTTGACATGTGGCACCCAGTTGCGCCAGTACCGATAATGCCGATGTGATGGAGGGAGTAAACTTACGTCTACACAAACATTTGCTCACTATAACAAATCATCTGTGTAGTTGTTCCGTAAGAAATTGCCGAACCCTCATACGTCGTCTAACAACGGGAGGTCCATCATATATATATATATATATATATATCTATATATATAATAAATATTAGGGAATATATCCAAATTTACAGGGAAAAAAATCAGATTTAGGATTAAATCCAATTTTATAGTAAAATATTATAAATATTATTTGAGACAAAACCACTATTTTGCAAAACAAACAAGGAAAGACTTAATCAATACATAAAATTTAATAAATAGTCAAAAAAACCGCCACTACAATCGTTTCTTGTCTTGATCGACAATCTTCAGGTGGACTTCCAATCTAAAAATCAAAATTTTAAAATATAAAATAATACTTTTAATAATTAAAGTATAAATGAAAAAATATAAGTATATAATCCATATATAACCTATATATAATCCATATCGAAAATATAGACTAATTACCACGAATTCCCTAAAAAAAACCATGATAAAACAAAACTCTTAAAAACATATAACGATAAAATCTCCCTTTGCTAAACTCTATAACAAACCTATAAAGTAACCCCCTAACCTAAACATTCACACCAATACACACACGTAAACCACAAACTCACGACTTATACACATACCTATACTAACTTATAAACCTCAATATACACCAAAACCCACTCCCTCCCCACACAGACAAATTAACACATACATCCCAAAACCTAAATAACAAACCCAATACACATTCACACACAAAACACACACTCACACGCAAACACTCACACACAAAAGATACATATACTCCCTCACATATACGCCTATACATACTCACTAAACTCGACATATACAACAATACTTACACACCCACAAAAAACATTATATACATTTATGAGCTTTAACTCACCTTAGCATCTCTAACAAACAACTTGCAGTAACCCAATCCCATTCTCTATGCCTACCTCACTACTACACTATTCCATTCACATTCCAAGCAACGCTGGGATGTATGTGTTAATTTGTCTGTGTGGGGAGGGAGTGGTTTTTGGTGTATATTGAGGTTTATAAGTTAGTATAGGTTTGTGTATAAGTCTTGGTTCTGTGGTTTACGTGTGGGTTTTTTGTGTGTGAATGTTTAGGTTAGGGGGATTGCTATATAAGTTTGTTATAGGGTTTAGCAAAGGGAGATTTTATCGTTATATGCTTTTATGAGTTTTGGTTTATCATGGTTTTTTTAGGTAATTCGTGGTATTTTGTATATTTTAGGTGTTGGTTATTTTTTTACATTGTTTCATTCATAATTTTTGAGTGGTGTTCGTTTTGCCACGTGAATAACCGGGTGGTGGACTAGCGTTGCTTGGATGTGAATGGAATAGTGTAGTAGTGAGGTAGGCATAGAGAATGGGATTGGGTTACTGCAAGTTGTTTGTTAGATGCTAAGTGAGTTAAAGCTCATAAATGTATATAATGTTTTTGTGGGTGTGTAAGTATTGTTGTATATGTCGAGTTTAGTGAGTATGTATAGGCGTATATGTGAGGGAGTATATGTATCTTTTGTGTGTGAGTGTTTTGCGTGTGAGTGTGTGTTTTGTGTGTGAATGTGTATGGGTGTTTGTTATTTAGGTTTTGGATGTATGTGTTAATTTGTCTGTGTGGGGAGGGAGTGGGTTTTGTGTATATTGAGGTTTATAAGTTAGTATAGGTATGTGTATAAGTCGTGATTTGTGGTTTACGTGTGTGTATTTGTGTGTGAATGTTTAGGTTAGGGGGTTTACTTTATAGGTTTGTTATAGAGTTTAGCAAAGGGAGATTTTATCGTTATTGTTTTTAAGAGTTTTGTTTTATCATGGTTTTTTTAGGGAATTCGTGGTAATTAGTCTATATTTCGATATGGATTATATAGGTTATATATGGATTATATACTTATATTTTTTCATTTATACTTTAATTATTTAAAAGTATTATTTTTATATTTTAAAATTTTGATTTTTTAGATGGAAGTCCACCTGAAGATTGTCGATCAAGACAAGAAACGATTGTAGTGGCGGTTTTTTTGACTATTTATTAAATTTTATGTATTGATTAAGTCTTTCCTTGTTTGTTTTGCAAAATAGTGGTTTTGTCTCAAATAATATTTTATATATATATATATATATATATAATATATATATATATATATATATATCTATATATATATATATATATATACATATAATTATATATATCATATATAATACCTATATATATATATATATATATATATATATATATATATATATATAATATGTATGTATGTATGTATAAATATATATATATATATATATATATATATATAATATATACGGGAGAGTCCATCATATATATATATATATATATATAATATATATATATATATGTCAGGTCACTTTTGAGTGCTACTGGTAACATGTACCCAGTACAACCTGTTGTATGGTCGGTCGTTGGCGACTAAACCGGCAACCCCACCAAGATTGCTTGGTGAGGAGGGTGCTTATTGGACACCCTGCGGGATGAAAAACAAAACCCATCAAAGGGCGGAGGAACTCTTGAGAGTCAACGGCCATCCAATAAATGCCTTAAGGCTCTATCATGCGCGGGGACATAGAAATAATCGGACTGAATACCCCAATCGCGCGGTTAAACCATTGGGAGTGAAGGACTCCTAGCCTTTGTTAGGGCATCCTTCTAGGAGAAGGTAACTCAGGTAACTGGTATAACTCCGACATAAACTCCGACAGTGGTTACCGATGATGTTGACTTGTTCTTCTTTTCGGATTATGGCTGCTGTTGCTTAGTGAGTGGGATTGACTCCGTGCACAGCCTTTCCCCACTTTAAAAAAATCTTCTTGCACAGGCATAGCACGATAACGACATTGATTAAGCTTCGTACAATGGCCATACTCGATAACGACGGGGCAGCCACCATATATATATATATATATATATATATATATATATATATATATATATATATATATATATATATATATATATATAATATATATATATATATATACCAATGTATATGTGTGGGGGTGCCGAAACTCTCATGTACATATATATGTGTATATCATTGCAATCTCTTATTTAGTCGGTCGTTGTTTATCATTACAACGTGGAGAAACGTCTTGCAAAATTTGTTGCTTTTCTTTTTTCGATAATGACGTAAATTTTAGTTTCATGAAATCGAGTTTATCATATCGACTTTATGCATTTATTTAATTTCTTTTTCCCCCTCAACTATAAAGTTCATAAATTTCTTATATATCTTTGTTGACTCGTTTGAGTCTCATCAATACGAAACAGTTAAAGACTTATAAATTATAATTTATCCGACCTTGAAATAATCAAGGACTTATTCTTGTATTCTTTTATTCTTTTATTTATTTCAGTCATTTTACTGCGGCCATGCTAGAGCACCGCCTTATTAATTATAATTTCTGAAACCTTGATTGCTTTGTACACATGAATCTGAATCAGGTCGATAAAAGATATATTGGGTTGTCCGGAAAGTACGTGCCGATTTATAGTAGCTTAACTTTCGATTTATTTTAGAATATGGTTGAATCCATAAAATAGGTTTATGTTCCTATAATCTGTGTTAATTCTCTAACCCTTTAAAATGGAAGATAAAAAAGTTCATTTTCGGCACTTGATGCTTTGGGAACCAGACAAAAATTGCTGCAGCTCGGCTGGGATGTGTTACTCCACCTTCTATATTCACCAGATATTGCTCCTTCGGATTTCCACTTATTCAAGTTTCTGCAGAATAGTCTTAATGGCAAAAATTTCAATTCCTTGGATGACGTAAACAGATACCTTGATGAATTATTTGCTATGAAACCACTTCAATTCTGGGATGAACTTCTAACTTCTTGTCTCATGATGTCTCTGGGTGAGAATTGGAGCCAACATGTACAAATGTAAAGCAAAAGTCAAACATAAAATAATAATAATAATAATAATGGAGGAAGGAGACTGATCGGACATCGAGAGCTTAATGAGATCCCTAGCCCAAAGTAAGGAAACCTTGCTAGTGACAGTTAGGAACGAGGGAGAATTGAGAGCAGAGAAAAAAGGAAAAACAAAAGAAGTGCAAGAAGGACATGAAGAAGAATTTTGCAAGGGGGGACTACACAATCAATTCCATGTAGCCACAACAGAAGTTGCTGGAAAAAATAGATGGGAATGGCTGATGAAAGGAACCTTAAGAAAAGAGAACGAGAGCACTATACTGGCAGTACTGGACCAAGCTCAGAGCACGAATTGGAGGGTCAACCTGAGGAATGAGCAGGTGTCTCCGCTGTGCAGCATCTGCAATAGTGTGGATGAAACCGTGGCTCATATCACAAACGAATGCCCTACACTTGCCCCAAACCACTACAAGTTGTGGCGATACTACATTGGAAACTGTGCAAAAAGTGGGGGCTCGAGAGAGGTATGAGAACAAATCGCAGAGAGTGGCAGAGTCGGAAACTAGCAAAATCCTCTGGGATTTCCCAATCCAAACAAATCAGATGCTAGAACATAACAGACCGGACCCAGTGGTGATGGATAAGGCACACCACATTTGCTATATAGTTGACGTTGCATGCCCATTTAACCCACGAATAGTCAAGAAAGAAGGCGAAAAAATAGATACAACCCTCTTATGTACGAAATAGCCCGGCTGTAGAAAATAAAGATGAAGACAGTGCCAATTATTGTTGGGTCCTAGGGAACAGTATCAGAAGGCATCAAGAGGAATATAGAGGAAATTGGAATAGAGTGCCCAGTAGAACAGTTACAAAAGGTTTGCCTCCTTGGCACGGCCAGAATAATCAGGGAAGTATTAGATAGCTGAAAAGAACTAATAACAGAGTACCGTAGGCTGCAGGTAGTAAGCCAGCTATGTATGAAGACTTCAGGAGTTCCAACAAAACCTGTGATAAGGAGAAAATAATAATAATAATTATTATTTCTACTCTAGGCACAAGGCCATAAAACATTTTTTGGGAAAGGGGGCTAGTCGATTACATTGACCCCAGTGCATAACTGGTACTTATTTCATCGCTCCCGAAAGGATGAAAGGCAAAGTCGACCTCGGTGGAATTTGAACTCAAAACGTAACAGCAGACAAAATACCTATTTCTTTACTACCCACAAGGGCTACACACAGACTGGACAAACAAGGACAGACACACGGATTAAGTTGATTATATCGATCCCAGTGCGTAACTGGTACTTATTTTAATCGACCCCGAAAGGATGAAAGGCAAAGTCGACCTCGGCAGAATTTGAACTCAGAACGTAGCGGCAGACGAAATACTACTAAGCATTTCGCCCGACGTGTTAACGTTTCTGCCAGCTCGCCGCCTTAATAATAATTCTTATTTTAAAGTTTTTCCACAAGAACAGCTTGTGGGAAAGTGGGGATGAGTCGATTACATCGACCCCAGTGCTCAGCTGGTACTCATTTTATCGACCCCTGAAGGATGAAAGGTAAAGTCGATCTCGGCGGAATTTTAACTCAGAATATACCAATAGGAGAAATACCGCTAAGCATTTCGTCCAACGTGCTAACGGTACTGCCAGCTAGCCGCCTTAAATAATAATAATAATAATAATAGTATAATAATAATAATAATAATAATAATAATAATAATAATAATAATATAATAATATAATAATAATAATAAAAGAACTGAAAACCACAGAGCCCAAAATGGACCACCGACCATACCTCCCAAGAATAAAAATAAACGCAATAACAACACCAATTATAAACAACATAAACCTAGCCGTCACTGAACTAGCCACTGAAACAAAAAAAAAGTGATATCACTGAACTAAATGACTTGATATACGCAGCAGCCACTGCAGCCACAAAAGAAGCTGGATACTCACCCAAACCCGCCCAAACAGGAGTACCACCACCCAAACAAACCCTGTGGATAAATAACATCCAAGACAAAATAAAAAAAAATTAGAAAAGACCTGTCGATTCTTAATGAAATCAGCAAACAAACAACGCTACTGAGCAACAAAAAGAGAACAAAAATGCTCCGCAAATATAACATCACAGAAAAAGATTTGCCGGAGATAAAAGAAAAGCTGAAGCAAGATATCCTTGCCAAAGCTCAAAGGATCCGCCGGTACGAGAAACGCCAACGCTTCTTTGAACAGAACAAAAAGTTCAACTCCGACCCCAAAAAGTTCTACCAAAAGACTGGGAAAAAATAAAATAGAAGTCACTGCAGCACCAACGGCAGAAGAATTGGAAGAATTCTGGAGAAATATGGTCGGCGAACGAACAGCCAAAAAAAGGAGTACCAAATAACAAACTCGGCATCTGAACAACTTTGGACCCCCATAACAACTGAAGAGGTCACCCAGGCACTGCAAAAACTAAGCAACTGGAAGGCACCTGGGCATGACAAGATCCCCAACTTCTGGTTGAAATATCTAACAGGAATGCACAAAATCTGGCTGAAAACTTTAACAGCATACTGGCAGAGCCAGAGACAATGCCTGAATGGCTCACGAAGGGGAAAACCATCTTAATTCCCAAATCAAATGAAACAACAAAACCAGAAAACTACAGACCAATAACCTGCCTCCCTACTATGTTCAAGGCATTTACTGCAGTGATATCACAAAGGCTGAACAAGCACCTGGACGAAAACAAACTGTTCCCAGAAGAGCAGAAAGGATGCCGCAAAGGCTCATATGGCTGTAAAGATCAACTAATGATTAATAAAGCCGTAACTGAAGACAGCCACAGAAAGAAGAAAGGCCTCAGTATGGCCTGGATTGACTACAAAAAGGCGTTTGATAGCATCCCCCACACATGGATCCTCGAAACACTAGCCATTAACAAGTAGCACCCACAATCATAAAATTCATAGAGCACTCTATGAATAAATGGCAAACAGTCCTACACCTCCAAACAAAAGAGGGACTCATGAAAACCAAAGACATCCCCATTAGAAGAGGAATATTCCAGGGAGACACGCTCTCTCCACTCCTTTTCTGCTTGGCACTGTCACCTCTATCTGATATGCTAAATAGAACTGGATGCGGATATAAATGTTACGGCAAAACGATCAGCCACCTTTTTATATATGGATGACCTAAAACTATACGCTGCAAATGACAAACAGCTGGAAACACTATTAAAGACAGTTCATGGATTTACCAAAGAAATAGTTATGAAATTTGGATTAGAAAAATGCGCCAAAGTAACCATGAAAAGAGGAAACTATATTAAGAGTAACAACATCACACTAGACAAAACCAATGAAATAAAAGAATTAGACCAAAGCCAAACTTACAAATACTTAGGATCCCTGAACTAGATAAGACACAACACACACAAATGAAAGAGAAAATAAAAAAAGAATATTATAGACGAGTTAGATCAATACTAAAAACAGACCTCAATGCTAAAAACAAGATAATAGGTATCAACACTTAGCTGTCCCAGTTATAAGTTACAGCTACAATATCCTTAACTGGACACGAAATGAACTGTCCAAAATAGATAGGAAAACAAGAAAAATACTGACAGGATCTAGGATGCATCACCCAAAATCTGACATAGAAAGACTATATATACAACGTATAGAAGGTGGTAGAGGCCTTATACAGCTGGAAAACTACTATAAAATAACCACCATCGGACTGCAAAAATACCTACTTCAGAAGGAAGGAAAACTGATCCAGATAGCAGCAAAACACGAGCAAAACAAAAAACTGTTCTCAGTATTTAAGGAAGCTGACAAATACAAACAAGAAATCATACCACCTAATAAACACAAAGAAGAAGAAGATGATGAAGAACAACAAAAGCTATAAAACAATGAAATCCAAACTAAAAATAGAACAGCAACGAGCCATGATAAAACGATGGCAAGAAAAGCCCCTTCATGGTAAATACTGCACTAAACTAAACGCAAAAGAAATAGACAAAGAAAAATCCCAGCAATGGTTGAGAAGCTCAGGACCCAAAGCAGAAACAAGGGATTTTTAATTGCAGCACAAGACCAAAGCCTCCCCACCAGAAATTACCAAAAACATGTAATGAAAAGAAATATTACAAGTAACTGCAGAATATGTGGAGATGGACAAGAAACAATAAATCATATTATCTCTAGCTGCCCAGTCCTGGCTAAGAAGGAATATATTCACAGACATGACAGAGTTGGAACCTACATACATTGGAAGCTATGCCAACATTATGGAATACAACAAAAAAAGATGGTATAGGCACACACCAGAAAAGGTCACAGAAAACGAGAAAGCAACCATACTCTGGGATATGCCGATACACACAGATAGAGAATTAAGGCCAACAGACCAGATATAGTTGTCAGAGATCATGAAGAAAAAGATGCTTTCTAATTGATGTATCAATATCGGCAGATGACAACGTGTCTCTAAAAGAAATGGAGAAACTCTCAAAATACAAAGACCTGGAAATAGAGGTAACTAGAATGTGGAACCTGAAAACAGAAACAATTCCTATCATAGTAGGTGCATTAGGCATGATAAAAAAATATTCAGACAAATACATAACGAAAACACCAGGACTTACAAACACATATAACATACAGAAAATTGCACTACTAGGCACTGCACACATCCTACGCAGAACACTTTCCATACAATAACCATCAGAGCATCACAACAAATCACAGCACATACCCAAGGCACACAGAACTGCGCTCGGTAGTGAAGTGAAAGCACGCTATAAAAATAAAACTACTGAATAATGATAATAATAATAATAATAATAATAATAATAATAATAATAGTTTCAAACTTTGGCACATTGCCAGCAATTTCGGGAGAGAGGCAACTCGATTACATCAATCCGATTCGGCGGAATTTGAACATAATATATTTATAATAATATACAAACTATATTCCGAGAAAATATTTTGCATCACTGACACCCCCCCGCCAACACACACACACATACACACAAAACTATGCTTCAATAAAAAAAAACTTAAACGATTATCGATCCGCTGAATATGAGATATGAAACTATCAATCTTCTCTCTCTACATATAATATTGTGTATGTATGCTCTCTGTAAGCTATTTAAACTATGACGATATTTATGATGTCAGATATACAAAGCTGATTGACTACAGAATTATAATCTGTATTCGACTTTTGTTTAAGAAGGAAAATAACTTCGGAATTTGAACTAAAAATATTTACCGTAGGGAAATTAAGAAATACCCACAAAAATTGCTTAAAAATAAAATCAACGCATACATAGATAATGGAAAATTTATAGTTAATCCTTCAATAAACTTTAAAAAAAAGACACTCAACTTTAATCGTTAATTTTAATCATAATTGCAATAATCTCTCTTTAAGTGCACTTTGTAAAGAAGGAGCTGATTTTTAACAATGGAACAAAGTTACACTGCAGGAATTTAAATGGAAGTAACTTGTTGCATTCTCTAAATCTAAAGTTACGTAAGACATTTCAGAAAGCTGTTGTATGTTTATATTCTTCCGCTTACAGTAAACTGTGAGCGGAAGTTACCTTTGCTTTCAAAAAATTAAAAACAGCTTTTAGAGGTTTCCTCATAGATTATTAGTAATATAGCTAAATAAGGGTAGCGATAATTATGGGGACAAACGTAAATTTACGAATGTATGCATCCGCGCGTGGGTTACATATATATATATATACATACATACATATATATATATATCTGATCGCCATGTTGATTCGCTAGCCTCTGCACGCATTTTTTTTCTCTCCTTCTTTCTGTGTTTCTTCTCTGTGTATCTTTCTGTTGAAGAGCGTAGGCTCGAAACGTTAAAGACTTGTTTTATTTATATTTCTGAGCGCCATACTAATACAATTGTTTGTTTGTATTCCACCTGCCCTCGTCTTTTGTTTATTTCCGTAAACCTGCCTTCGTCTTTTGTCTATTTTCATAAAGCTTCCCGTTATATATATATATATATATAATATATATATATATACACCAGATGAAGATATATATATATAGTGGAGGCGCATAGCTCAGTGATTAGAGCGTCGCGATTACGATCGTGAGGTTGTGAGCTCGATTCCCGGCCCGGGGTTCGTGTTGTGTTCTTGAGCAAGACACTTTATTTCATGTTGTTTCAGTTAACTCAGCTTTAGAAATGAGTTGCGACATCATTGGTACCAAACTGTATCGGCCTTGCTTTTCCCTTAGAAACAAATTTGCCCGGACTTGTGCCTCGGAAGGTAACTTTGTAGGTGCAATCCCATGGTCATTCATGACCGAAGGGGGTCTCCTCATATATATATATATATATATATATATATACACACACAACATAATGTACTGAACCGTGATAAAAAATTCAACAAAAAAGTGCTCCATTTGGTGAGAGATAAATAATATTTATTTAAAGGTCACAGTACATGTATTAAAGGGCTACTAATAGTTTCATATGTTGAGAAAACTCAAACATATTCTTCAGGTGCAAACCACATATTATAACGAACTCAAGAAATTGAATAGTAGAAGACACGCGAAAAGAACTGAGAAGGTAGCATATAGAAAATGTCGACAGTAAACAACGGAAAAACAGAAACTAAAATGTAAAATTAAAAGTATAATTAAAAAATAAGAAGGTAAAAAAGCTATTCTCCTTAGACCTTAAATGATAAAGCTTAGACCTTAAATGAAAAGATATCAGTCAGGAATACGCAGAATTTTCCAATTCTTCAAAATATATCTATACATACACATACAACCGTTGAAAATTTCTGACCTAGAGTTCAATAGAGATCTAAGGGCCTTAGGTCTGAACACGATCTGTGCTCTTTAGCCAAAGTCTACATTTATTCAGTGTATTCACATGAGCTATGGATTTTTCAATTACTTTCCATTTAATCACATGCGGAGTTTCGTTATCTTTCAAAGTCCATACGTAGCTAACCACCTTCGTAGCTTTACTTTTGTCCCTATGTTGGAAGGAGGCTATGTGATTGGCCGAGCGATTTTTAAATTCACTTTCACATAATCCAATGTAGGTCTCCTTATCGTTGGTATTATTATTCAGGGTTGCAGTAACATCTGTTTCATATATGATAGATTTAGTCATACAAGGTTTGTCAAGTAGACAGGATCCTGGTTCGCGACAGTTGCAACAGGATTCAGGCTCTTGGTATTGACTACGTGTAATGATACAGTTCATACTGGGGCAGCAGCTATATGATAATTTCACAGAACGCCTATTAAGTATTTTTCTGTATCTGTGAGTTACTGGAAAGTGTGTCTAGGAGATTGGTAGATATTTAAGTTCATACATACTTACATATATTTCATACATTACGTACACTTATGAAAAATTATGGAAACGGAAAAATATTTCATCTTTCTCTCTTATCTTTTTATATAAATTTTGTCCTCTTCCTTTGTCATTTATCCACACACGTTCAACACACACACACACAACACACACACACACACACACACACACACACAGACACACACAGACACACACACACACACACACACACACACACATCTCTGCTAATTTCTTTCTCCTTCTTTCTCTCATCTTCTCTCACTTCACTACTTTTGTTCCAGAAAAGAGATTGAGTATCCAACTCTTCGTAAAATAAACATTTTGTTTTCCTCTGTTACATTCTATCTTATTTTATATTTCTTTTTTTTTTCTCTATATTTATTTTCTCCCTATTTCTTTATCTCTGTTATTGTATTTACATATAACTCCCTTTTTTCACTCGGAAAAATTTTGGATAGAATCTTGAGAATCTACGAGAAATTAAAATTGGAATAATAAAAAATAAATATCATTCTGCTTTACTTTTCTAATAAACAGCTTTAAAGGGAGATAGAAACTTGGATGAAGTCTGAAGTAATCAACTTTGTCTTCCATTTCAGTTGACAATATCGTTAGAATGCAATGTCCTGAAACCTTAGCATATAATGAATTGCGTAAACGCACAAGTTCATCCAGAGGAACGTACAGAGGATATTGACATAACTCTGCTTCCCAAAAGAAAAGAAAATTGCAACATATGCTTTCTGAAGAAGATTTGCTGGAAGCACTGGATATGTGTCGTAGAATGCGTTAAGAAGACCATGGCCAGAGATATTGATATGAGTGTTGATCATCGGATTACCATCACCTCTTTTTTTTAGCAGTGTACAGGTTGAGGATCATCACAGAAGTAAGATATAACAATATGAGGTGGGGGTAGGATTTCCATTAATATCCACGTTCTACTTTGTAAACAAAAGAAGGTCGTTTTTGTTACCCCCACCTCATATTGTTATATCTTACTTCTGTGATGATCCTCAACCTGTACACTGCTAAAAAAAAGGTGATGGTAATCCGATGATCAACACTCATATCAACATCTCTGGCCATGGTCTTCTTAACGCATTCCACGACACATATCCAGTGCTTCCAGCAAATCTTCTTCAGAAAGCATATGTTGCAATTTTCTTTTCTTTATATATATATATATATATATATATATATATATATATATATATATATATACATATATATATATATATATATATATATATATATATATATATAAATACAACATAGGACAAGAACGCAAAACATTCAAATAGACGACACAAAGAAACGGACGGGTCATTCGAAGCCTCTAATCTTCAGTCAAGAACCGGATCATCCTCGCAATTTCGGCTGATTAATCTTGAGATCATTCCAATCCGACCAGCCCCCAAGGAAAAAGCTAAGCTACGAGCATTAGATTTCTTGGGAAAAGGATCGAATGTATACGAAACAAGGACAGAAAAACGGACGATGCCACACGAATATAAATACAAAAAAACAATAATAATAATAACAGGACAAAAACAACACATATATATATATATATATATGTATGTATGTATGTATGTATGTATGTATGTATGTATGTATGTATGTATGTATGTATGTATGCATGTATGTATGTATGTATGTATGTATGTATGTATATAAAGTGACTAAGGGTACTAGTTAGGACCAGTATTGCTAAAAATAAGTCAAAACAACTCATAGCCACGAGAAAGTACTTATCTTATGACTGACAACGGACGCATGCTCCCTAAGGATCCGGGATATAGCCAGATCACCAGTGATTTCGCATTTGATTAATGGTCGTCGGAGGCTCTTACCCGACTGCTTAGGGTTAAGCACATCGCCACGACCTTCGTATCCAGCTACGCGATCTAAGAAATTTAATTGATTTTAATAGATTCAATGTCACTGAAAATTTCAATTCGATCTCTAATAACACTATGTGACCTTCCTTGACAAACTGTAGCTCAGTTTTTCAGTAGCAATCTTCGACTTCGTGCATCTCTCCATTCGACTACCTGAATTCCACGTGGTAGGTTCCTGTAAGGAGTCGACGAAACTTCAAGTAGCACACGGCTGAATCAAACTTTGATTGGAGTTACATATATAACTCTATCAAATGTATTGTGTGCCTCTTTCTTTCGTTTTTCCTTTCACTCGTAGCATATAAATGCGTATTTCGGTGTATGAATATAAGTAATATATTAATCGTACAATTACATATTTATATAATTTTTTCTGCATATAATTACTGCATAGATTTTTACATATGTTTATTAAATAGGCGCAGAAGTGGCTGTGTGGTAAGAAACTACATGGTTCCGGGTTCAGTTCCACTTCATGGCAACTTGGGCAAGCGCCTTCTACTATAGCCTAGGGCCGACCAAAGCATTGTGAGTGGATTTGGTAGACGAAAACCGAAAGAAGCCCGTCGTATATATATATATATATATATATATATATAAGCAATGAAAAATTGTATAAATGCAGAATGCTCGATTGAAAGAAAATTCTAATGAATTGAGAAAATGAAAAAATATAGAAATATATATTTATTCAAACCGGTTTTCGTCATAGTTTGACTTATCAAGAATAGTTAGGTGAAAAGGTTGTTTTAAAAATGAGAAAGGGGAAAAAAAGTTGCATTGTTTTTTGCAAAAGAATAATAGTAGTAAATATGTATAAAAATTAATAGTAGTAAATATGTATAAAAATTAAAAATTAAGTACTCCGATACATTGTGAGTTCGTTGTGTATCTTGAGTTTAATGATAGTTCATGAAAAAATTACCTTGAGGTATTAGGATCCAATGGGATTAAGGCCATGTGTTGTTTGGTTTAATTTAGGATGTTGGCAAAACAGGAAGTAGTAGTAATTGTGGTTCTTCAGTTCCTGTGTTGTGAATAAGGGGAGACAACTCTTTTGAGTTCTTAAATAAAAGCTGCTGATAAACCCCAAATTATAAAATTGTCATTTTAGCTTCATTTGCATTATCTTTTTTATATAATTGTTTGTTAATTTAACTTTCAGATTTTAACACTTTATTTATATTATTTTCTAATTATATAAATTTGCATAGACAATTGCATTTCAGATTATTATATCATAAATAATAAAGATGATGGTAATAACAACAATAGTAAAAATGATATTTAAAGAGAAAACAGTTAACGAGGAGACACTCCTGGTATCCTTTGATGTCATCAACCTCTACACCAACATCCCACATGAGTATGGTATAGAGGCAATTGACTTCTGGCTAGAAAAACACCCAGAGACATTCCCTTTTATTACAGAATCTCTCAAGTTCATTCTGACCAACAATTTTTTTCTCTTCGACGACACGCACTACCGTCAAAAATGTGGTATTGCGATGGGTACCAAGGCTGCACCAGTCCTTGCGAACCTCATAATGGGTTTCTTCGAACTATCACTCTATGAAATATCACGCCAGAAATTTGGACATGTTTTCCACACCTACCTAAAGGAAAACTGGAAAAGGTATTTGGATGATTGTTTCATCATATGGAAAGAACCTTATGAAAAACTCCTGGAATTCAAAACCATACTAAACAACATACATCCCAACATCCAATTCACTATGGGATTAAGCAAACATCATCTACCATTCTTGATCTCCTAATTATAAAAACACCTAAGAACCAAATCATAACAGACATCTACCACAACCCACAGACTCACAACAATACCTCCTCTTTAGTTCATGCCACCCAAAACACACCAAGACAATATCCCTTTCAATTTGGCTAAAAGGGTATGCACCATTGTCTCGGATCCAAAAACACGAGAAATACGCCTTCAAGACCTCAAAAAAACACTATTACAACGCCAATATCCCTCCACCCTTATAGAGTATGGAATAAAACGCGCCAAAGAACTAGATAACATTACACTGAAAACTACCCAACCTAACACCACACACAACCTCAAAATACTTCCATACATTTCCACCCACAACCCCAAAAATATCGAAGCATACACCACAATCATACAAAACCTCAGTCTACTGTCAACAGACCCCAAAATGAAAAACATTATAAATACACACAAAATTCTCAAATGTAAAAGGCAACACAAATCTTTAAAAAAACTCTTGACAAATGCCAAACTTCACACACCACATCCACACCCAGCAGTAAAAAAATGTGCACGCCCAAACTGTGGGACATGCCCCCTCCTACTTGAAGGTTCTGAATTTACCTTCAAACAAGGTACGAAGTTTAAAATCAAGACTAACTTCTCCTGTTCCTCCGAGAACCTTATCTACGTTCTCACATGCGCTGGTTGCCAACATAATTATGTTGGACAAACGAGTCTCCCGTTACGTAAACGAGTAGCGGTGCATAAAGAACAAATAAATCTCCCGGAATACCGACAAATTCCACTGAGTGGCCACATAGACTCATGCGCTAAAGACTTAAACCCCAAATTCTATATATTCCCCTTCTACCAATGTAAAGACGGCATCACCACACAGGAGAGAATTAACAAGGAGAATCTCTTTATTGAAAAATTCCAAACACAACTTAACATACAAACTCCTCGTTGATCAAACTTCCCTTTTCTACTTCATTCTTCATGGATGGACTCACACAAATATATAAGGATACCATAGATTCATCACTTCAAGCAATAACTTATACTCTTTAAATATCATTTTTACTATTGTTGTTATTACCATCATCTTTATTATTTATGATATAATAATCTGAAATGCAATTGTCTATGCAAATTTATATAATTAGAAAATAATATAAATAAAGTGTTAAAATCTGAAAGTTAAATTAACAAACAATTATATAAAAAAGATAATGCAAATGAAGCTAAAATGACAATTTTATAATTTGGGGTTTATCAGCAGCTTTTATTTAAGAACTCAAAAGAGTTGTCTCCCCTTATTCACAACACAGGAACTGAAGAACCACAATTACTACTACTTCCTGTTTTGCCAACATCCTAAATTAAACCAAACAACACATGGCCTTAATCCCATTGGATCCTAATACCTCAAGGTAATTTTTTCATGAACAATCATTAAACTCAAGATACACAACGAACTCACAATGTATCGGAGTACTTAATTTTTAATTTTTATACATATTTACTACTATTAATTTTTATACATATTTACTACTATTATTCTTTTGCAAAAAACAATGCAACTTTTTTTCCCCTTTCTCATTTTTAAAAAACCTTTTCACCTAACTATTCTTGATAAGTCAAACTATGACGAAAACCGGTTTGAATAAATATATATTTCTATATTTTTTCATTTTCTCAATTCATTAGAATTTTCTTTCAATCGAGCATTCTGCATTTATACAATTTTTCATTGCTTATCATTTCTCCACGTGCAGTCAACACAACCTCACCATTTATTGATCTCTCTCTCTCTCTCTCTCTCTCTCTCTCTCTATATATATATATAATATATATATATATATAATATATATATATATATATATAAACATAATAAATAATATTAGGGTAATAAGAATTATAGAAATTATTATTACCAGTGTCCTAGCACAAAAAAAATAGTCAATAAACTATATATTATTCACATAAAAGTATCGTGTACATTAGAAAACATTAAGAGGCTTCCAAATAGGAAAACCTTGTGCTAGAAAGAGCACTAGAAAACTCAAACCACTAATTATGGATACATTCTCGAAAGGATTGAAAATTAAAAACGTTTACCATCTAATTTAGTTCCTAGATCATGGTTTCTAACTCATTCCAGTAAAAAAATATTTACTAAGGCTACTTTTCGTCAGTAGGGAGCCTTCAGATTTCAAATATACACACGACTAGATTCGCATGTAAACTAGTTGCCTGTATATCCTAATTTTTCAAAACAACCGGCGACAGAGAGGATGCCGGTAAAAATTAGAAGAAATCTATCAAAAATATTAATCATAAATTACATAGTAAATTAAACATAAATTAGATGGTAAACGTTTTTAATTTTCAATCCTTTCGAGTATTTATCCATAATTAGTGGTTTGAGTTTTCTACTGCTCTTTCTAGCACAAGGCTTTCCTATTTGGAAGCCTCTTAATGTGTTCTAATGTACACGATACTTTTATCTAAATATATATATATATAGATATATGTGTGTGTGTGTGTGTGTGTGTGTGTTTGTTGTTTGTATCTGTGTTTGTCCCCCCCTCCATCGCTTGACAACTGATGTTGGTGTGTTTGCGTCCCGGTCATTTAACAACTAATAACATACTGGTGTATCTATTTGTTTCTGCCTCTGACGAGATTCTGCTTTATAAAATGATTTATTACAATTATATTCTTTAAAGTAAGAATCGAAACAGCTGTTAGAGATCACCTTTTGGCAGTTAATAAATATACTTATTAATTGACGTATCTCCATTTTCTTATTTTTCTTATATATATATATATAAGGCTTTGATCAGCCCGAGGCTATAATAGAAAATACCTGCCCAAGGTGCGGCGTTGTGCAATGGAACTCAAAACCGTGTGGTTGAGAAATCAACTTCTTATTTCTTCATTGCCCACAAGGAGCTAAACAGAGACGGGACAAACAAGGACAGACAAAGGGATTAAGTCAACTACATCGAACCCAGTGCGTAACTGGTACTTAATTTATCGACCCCGAAAGGATGAAAGACAAAGTCGACCTCGGTGGAATTTGAACTCAGAACGTAACAGCAGACGAAATACTGCTACGCATTTCGCCCGGCGTGCTAACGTTTCTTCAAGCTCGTGCTAACGTTTTTTTTTTACTTTTTTACTGCCCACCAGGGGCTACACATAGAGAGGACAAACAAAGACAGACAAACGGATTAAGCCGATTACATCGACCCCAGTGCGTAACTGGTACTTAATTTATCGACCCCGAAAGTATGAAAGACAAAGTCGACCTCGGCGGAATTTAAACTCAGAACGTAATAGCAAACGAAATGCCCATTTCTTTACTGCCCACAAGGGGCTACACAGAGTGGGGAGAAACAAGGACAGAGAAAATGGATTAAGTCGATTACATCGACCCCAGTGCGTAACTGGTACTCATTTAATCGACCCCGAAAGGATGAAAGGCAAAGTCGACCTCGGCGGAATTTGAACGCGGAAGGTAACGACAGACGAAATACCTATTTCTTTATTACCCACAAGGGGCTGAACACAGAGGGGACAAACATGGACAGACATAGGTATTAAGTCGATTATATCGACCCCAGTGCTTAACTGGTACTTAATTTATCGACCCCGAAAGGATGAAAGGCAAAGTCGACCTCGGCGGAATTGGTCGACTTTGCCTTTCGACCTCGGCGGAATTTGAACGCGGAAGGTAACGACAGACGAAATACCGCTAAGCATTTCGCCCGGCATGCTAACGTTTCTGCCAACTTCTTCCCACGCAACCATGCCCGCACCTTTGTATAAAGATTTCGCTGGTTATGCATTTCGTTGAACAGCTAGTTAGGCTACATACAGTTCGGAAGAAATGAAAAACTTCAGGCATGCATTTACAATAATGTAAATATGAATATAAGTAACATGTTTATTCAAATTTATAAACGTATTAGAGCGTGTTTATATAAAAGGAGCGGGTACCTTGTTTATATATAAAGTGGTTTATCTGATATTTCTGCTCCTTATATCTTCGCATATCTTTCAATATCTCTGCACGATTTAACACATGCATGCTCATCACATGATATTCAATGCGTATGAGAGCTAAATCTATGTGTGTATGGGGGTGGGTAAGGGAGGTCTCTGAGCGTGTGGAGGTCCGTGTATGCGTGTGTGTGTGTGTGTGTGTGTGTGTTTGTGAGTGAATTTGTATGTCTGTATGTCTAAATGTGTGTGTATTGGTCGCACGTCAATATATGCGTATGCAATATGCATCCAAATGAAATGCTTACTTTGGTGCACTCACGTGCATGTTTACGGATATGCACATAAAGCATTATTGCTTATCTACTTCCACATATACACTCACATATCGCACAAAAACACACACACACTCATATATCATATAAAATATATACTTACATTATACACACACACACAAACACACGCACACACACACACACATATATATATGTATATATATTTATATATAATATATATTTATATCTATACATACATATATACATTTATATATATATATATAATATATATATATATCTATACATATATATATATATATATTATATATATATATATATATATATATATATATATAATATATATATATATATATATGTATATATATTTATATCTATACATACATATATACATGCATACATATTTACATATATATATGTATATGTGTAAGTGTGTGTGTGTGTATACTTAAGAATGAGGTGTTGTTAAACGCTCTAACATTTAAGTTCTAACACATTACTACAAACACTACCCAAATCACACAATCTCTCTCATTATACAAGCATATACAACACAACTCATAGACCCACATACACACACACACAAACGCACACACTCATATGCATACTCACGAACACACACACGCGCACACAAACACACACACATGCATACTCACAAACACACACACACACACGCAGAAATAATGAATTCAAAATCGCATAGACATATGTTTGTAAAACATTAGTCTAAAGTAAAAGGCGTTACTTAAGAAAATACACAAACGAACATAGCACATATAATCTTGACTACATCTTCTCTTCTTCTTCTCACCTGCTCTCTTTCCCAACACAACTGTATTTGCTTAGAAACATATAATTCCCTGTATCATGGGTATTGAAAGTTTGAAATGGAAAGGCCATTAGTCGACATTTTATCAACTTGTCTCTCACAGAGCTTTCTCCTTCTTAAACATGGCTTTCACCACTTTAATCTTTATCCCTCTTAACTCCTTCGAGATTTTAGCAGATAAGAAATATCATCAGTGGTCGTCTACACACCAATATTTAGCTTAAGCAACACGACCGCCACCACGCTTCGGTACATTCGTATGTGTTTCAGAGAGACAATGTACATACAAATATATAAATACATACATAATATATATAATATATATATTATATATATATATATATATATATAATATATATATATATATACACATACATATGTATATGCACACATATATATAAATATACAATATATATACCTATATGTATATATGCATATCTATCTATCTATATATCTATCTATCTATCTATCTATCTATCTATCTATCTATCTATCTATCTATCTATCTGTCTGTCTGTCAGTCTATCTCTCTCTCTCTCTCTCTCTATATATATATATATGTGTGTGGGGGGGGGTGCGCGCGTTGTGTATGTGTGGATACATGCATGCATATATACATACATGCATATATACATACATACATGTATACATACACATTTACATGCATATATACACACAGAGACACGTATATATATATATACATATATATATATATATATGAGTTGTATTCCTATCCAGAAGAACCAAGGTGGCAGGTAATGTTATGTAAGTGCTATGGAAGGACTGTAGTTAAACTCTCGGTTCGATAATGATACGAGTGAGGAGTCTAATGCAGGTCTTGTATGAGCATGTATATGTTAAATAAAATAAGTCAACAAAGCCAAGGCTGAGTGGAGTTTTCAGGATATTTATAAAGAGAAAGTTAGTCTTACAGCTGTTTCTGGGATATCAGGGATTTCCATTCATCAAAGACGATGTGAGATGGTTAAATAGAGGGAAATATTAGAGTTCAATATAGGAATTATTTTTGAAAAGGAATCAAATAAGGAGTATATAGGAAATAGAATGAATGTAAAATTAAAATTATAAATGTATCAAGAAGTTATAGTTGCAGCAAGGTAGTGTGTAGAAGTGGAATAAATGCTTCCTGTCCATGGTATGTAAATTTTAATAGGAGTTCATATTTTGTCATCACAAATGGAAAGTGTGCAGACGTAGATTCCATGTACTGTTCATTCAAAGGAGTCTTGTGGTGGGAATGAATATCTCAGATTGAAGTGGTAGTATTAAGTGGATAGAGAAGGGAGAAGAGATGTGTATGTTAAAATGAAGAGAGAAGTCAAAGGATAATGTGAAAAACGAAGAAGAAAAGTAAGATGGAGTGAAAATGAAAGCAAGAAGAAAAAAATGAAAAAGTGTAAGAAAAATGAAAAAGGTGTGTTAGTGGTGGTCAAAATATTAAGATGGGGATGGGAGAGGAGTAGGGGAGGGTAGGAAGAGATATGAATGAAAGTAATGAATATGTGTGAGGTGGGGTGATATGTTAGAATGGTGAGGTGATATGTTAGAATGGTGAGAATGCATATGTGTATGTGTATATATATGCATGCATACAGGTTAAAATACACAAACACGCAAGCCTATATAATAATGCATACTCACACACATATGTACACGTGTGCGTGCGTATATCAATATACACTTCTTTCTTTCTCTCTGATTTCTTCATCCACACTATCACATTAGCCAGTAGACTAAACACTTAAGTCTATTTATAGAAACTTGACCATCTTTACCATTCTTCCCTTCCGTTTTGTGGCTTACTACTCACTTTAGAACACCAGCGCCTACACCTTTTTCTGTACCCATCCCCTAACACTATTCTAACACATCACCCCACCTCACACATATTCATTACTTAATTCTTGTCTCTTCATACCCCTCCCATACTCATTTTCCACCCCCTCTTAATATCTCGACCACCAACACTATCTTTTTCATATTTTCTCACACTTTTCTTTTTTCATCTTGTTTTTAGTTTCTCTTACTCTTTCTGTCCTTTTTCGTTTCTCACCTTTTCCTTTGACCCCTCTCACTTCAATTTAACATACACATCTCTTCTCCCTTCTCCATCCACTTAATATTACCACTACATTCTCAAATATTCATTCACACCACAAGACTCCTTTGAATGAACAGCACATGGAATTTTCGTCTCCACATTTTCCATTTGTAACGACAAAATATGAACTCCTATTGGAATTTACATACCGCGAACAAGAAGCATTTTTACCTCTTCTACGCACCACTTTTCTTGGATAATGGAACTGAAACTATAACATCTTTATACATTTTTATTTTTATTTCTACATTCATTCTCCTATTTCCCTATATACTCCTTATTTGCTTCCTTTTCCAAAATAATTCCTATACTGAACTCTAATATTTCCCTCTATTTAACCATCTCACATTGTCTCTGATGAAGGGACATCCTTAATATTCTAGAAACTGCAGTAAGACTAACTTTCTCTTTATAAATGTCCTGAAAACTCCACACAACCTTGGCTTTGTTGTCTTATTTTATTTAACACACCACACACACACACACACACACACACACACACCACACACACACACATATATATATATATATATATATATATATATATATATAATCAATAATAAAAGGGTAAAATTAATTAATTATTAATTAATTTTACCAAGTAGTGTTCAGTATGTAAAAAGACCATTTACGGTATATTCAAAACATTACGTTATATAATTAGGGTTCAGTAAAATAATTTACTTTACCACACACCGAACTTTTAGAAATGGTAGCCAAAAAGTCTTAGCTATTTCTTCTACTATAAGAAATAGCTAAGATTTTTTGGCTACTATTTCTAAAAGATCGGTGTGTGGTAAAGTAAATTATTTTACTGAACCCTAATTAGACCGAACGCACGCGTTATTTCTCTTCTCCAAGTTTTTATTTGAATCATCACGACGCGCACTCTTTGACCTTTCCTCCCTGCCTGTCTGTCTTTCTCTGTACTTGTCTCTCTCCTTCTTATTTTTCACCCTTTCTGGTTTCTTTCCTCTCTCTCTCTCTCTCTCTCTCTCCTCCTCCTCCTCCTTCTCCTGACCAGAGGGTTGCAAAAACTTTCAGCTTCGTCCTTCAACAAGTATAGATCGACTTCTGTCCTTCGTTAGCCGATTTCTCACATGCGTTCTAACTAATTTTTCCACCGTCCAGGCAAAAAAAGCCCTTATTGTCTGTTTCCTGTCCTGTTTCTTTATTGTACTGTTTTTTCTTCCTTTGTATTGTTTTTTTCTTCATTTGTATTGTTTTTTCTTCATTTGTATTGCTTTTAAGTCCTGTTTTTGTCACTTGCTTTACCCCTCTGCACAAGAATTTTATTTAATTCCTTTTGCAGGAAGGACTGCTTCAACTGTGTTCTGTCCTTACCTTCGAAACACACTTTGAGTCGAACCAGGGACAGCTGATGAAGGGGAATTTTCCTTGTATTGTTTGTCCTGTACTCTGTTTTTTCGTTGTTTAAAAAAAGTCCGTTTCCTTGTTTGATTTTATGTTCTCGTCTCTCGTTGTATTCTACGTTTATTTGTCGTGTCCTGTACTCATATATATATATATATATGCATGTATATATACATGTAGATGTAAGTATGTACATATATGTATGTATATATGCATATATTTTATTTATTTATTATATATATATAGATATATATATATGTGTGTGTGTGTGTGTGTATATATATATATCTACACATATGTATTTGTATGTATGTGTGTTGTGTATGTGTGGTTATATATATATATATATACATACATACATACACAACCGCACAAACACACACATTTATACACATATATAAATACATATATACACACATATACACACTTACATTTTAAATGAATGTGTTAGTGTATTGGTGTTTTTTCTATTCTACTTATATATGTGTGTGTATGAACGTATGTATGCGTGTAAGAATGCATGTGTGCGTATGAATGTTTGTGTAATTATTTTTTCCTGTTGATTGGGGTTCAGATTTATTTCAACCGACCACTTGCTCAATTTTAAAGATGTAAAATAGATACAATAGCACACACACACACACACAGGTGTGTGTGTGAGTGTGTAACAGAAAGGTTGTCGTGTTCAATTATTCACTGTTTGAGTTTTGAAGCATTTTCACAGATTCCTATTGTCCCTTTAGCTTGATCATCTATAAAATATAAATTATGAAGTAATGTTCATTCATGCTTTGATCTGCAATAACACCTTATCCTATTGCTCGCGAAACCGTGTGAAAGAAACCTGAAACTGTATTATTGGTTATTATATTTAGAGTAACGTTCTCAGAAGTAAAAAACGAAAAACTGAGAAAAACGAATTGAAAACATATATTGTTTCAATGTCTTCCAAGCTCTGATTATTTTCCACTGATAAGAAATGTTTCGCTTCGCATAATTCTAAAATTAGTTTAATTTATTTAGCGTGGATTTTGGCTTGTTTACGAATTCTAATAAGAAGGAAATGGCGCTATACATGATTGCCAAAAAACTAGAAATTTCAAAGATTTTAGTATTGAGTAAGCAAAGAAAAGCATTAAATATGTATATTTCCTGCATCTTTATTCTTTGGTTTCAGACTCGAACTACTAATCCCACCAAATGTTATGGAGGAAACGGTTATCTCCCTTACCAGGAACAGTACGTGTTTGTAGCATAAGAATAAGAATTAATTTTAAAAGCCTTGAGATATATGAAATAACTAGGATTTTGTTTTTAAGTGGAACACGAAGTAGATAAAACTGTAAACATTAACGTAAAGGGTGGACTGAAAAACAATTACATGAAAAAAAAATCCCGATACATGCTTTTTTAACGCAATACTCTACATGCATTTATAATTATATACACACATACACACACAGACTCACATATATTATATATAATACATACTATATATAATATATATTGTGTGACCATGTATCTCTCTGTGTGTGTATGTGTGTATGTGTGTGTGTGTGTATACGTATGCACGAGACAAACCACCGGACAACAACGATCTCCAAACTTTCGTCTTTACGCTAAGAAGAAGCGGATTTATACTTAAGAACCTTCCAGTCATGGTCATCCGATTACTTTTGGAAGTACAGTGTATATGACAAAATGCTTTACAATGCGTCCTTTCTTTTTTAAAGGTTACGGTGCCATTTGGACATGATTTTTGGAGGTTTCCTCAGCAGTAGGGCTAACAGCAACGTAGGAGTCTTCTTGTTAGTAGGCTAAGAGCGGTCAGAAAACAGTAGCTTTTAGGCGTTAACAATATCGTCTGCTTGCTTTGCATTCGTTTACTACTTTTCATTTTGTTATTCAAGTGGGGTTGCATGCGTGTGCATGCAACACTTACGCAAGTATTGCATGCAGGCGCAAACGCAACCTGACTGCTGCACACGAATTTGCATGCACACATGCAAATATATTATAGCCAAGTATTAACAGTTTGTTATATTTCAAGAAACACACAAACGAACACACAGAAATATACAAACGCATTCAGAAACACATGTACACATAATACATACATACGTATATACATACATACATACATACATACATACATACATACACTCACACACACGCACGCGCGCACACACACACACACACACACACATACACACACACACACACCACACATACACCAATATGTAGGGAGAGTTTACGAAAAAACAAAACACGAGGACAAGTGGTGAACAAAACAAACAGATATATAACGCTCAGGAATAGAAAAAGTCTTTTACGTTTCGAGCCTACGCTATATAAACATATATATAATATATATATATATATATATATATATATATATATATATATATATTTGAGGTGTGTTCTGTTAAGAACGTATAAGAGTACAAATAGAGCTCGTTCTTCACCCTTAGAATTCCCGAATAGCCGGTAGTATTCTTATGGTACGCTACCAATTCTAGTCTTCCTCGTGTGTGAAAATATAAAGTAAAAAGTAAAATGTCAAAAGGAAGAGTAAGTACAGGTTTTGGCATCTTTTTAATCCCTGTAAATGTTTCGATACTTACAGATCCTCGTATCAAAGAAAAAGCCATGGATGTTGTAGCATGGAAATCTGAATTTACTTACGGAGACAGCAACTGAGTATCACCCGAGGAGATACATATAGATTTTCTTATACAGGTAAATCGTAAAATAAATTTAATTTGAACATAACTTTAAATCCTGTACATACGAGGATCTGTATGTATCGAAACATTTGTAACGATTAAAAAGCTGCCTAACCGTACTTGCTCTTCCTTTTAACTCTTTTACTTTTTAATTTTTATATATTTACACACACACACGCACGCGCGCACACACACACACACACACACATACACACACACCACACACACACACATACACCAATATGTAGGGAGAGTTTACGAAAAAACAAACACGAGGACAAGTGGTGAACAAAACAAACAGATATATAACGCTCAGGAATAGAAAAAGTCTTTTACGTTTCGAGCCTACGCTATATAAACATATATATATATATATATATATATATATATATATATATATTTGAGGTGTGTTCTGTTAAGAACGTATAAGAGTACAAATAGAGCTCGTTCTTCACCCTTAGAATTCCCGAATAGCCGGTAGTATTCTTATGGTACACTACCAATTCTAGTCTTCCTCGTGTGTGAAAATATAAAGTAAAAAGTAAAATGTCAAAAGGAGAGTAAGTACAGGTTTTGGCATCTTTTTAATCCCTGTAAATGTTTCGATACTTACAGATCCTCGTATCAAAGAAAAAGCCATGGATGTTGTAGCATGGAAATCTGAATTTACTTACGGAGACAGCAACTGAGTATCACCCGAGGAGATACATATAGATTTTCTTATACAGGTAAATCGTAAAATAAATTTAATTTGAACATAACTTTAAATCCTGTACATACGAGGATCTGTATGTATCGAAACATTTGTAACGATTAAAAAGCTGCCTAACCGTACTTGCTCTTCCTTTTAACTCTTTTACTTTTTAATTTTTATATATTTACACACACACACGCACACACACACACACACACACACACACACACACACACACACACACACACACACACACACACACACACAGATATATATAAATTTATCTAGCTATCTATCTATCTATATACCCACACCTCGGTCATACATGAATATATATATATATATATGCATAAAGATAAGTTCGTGTATGTTTGTGTGTGTGTGAACATATAGATATGAATACGTGCACGAGCACCCCTCTCTCCACCCCACCCCCACACACATATGCATAAGAAATAGCTATAACCCTTTGACTGCTATTTCTAAATTCGGTATGTGGTAAGGCAACTCGTTGCTAAACCCTTATTGCTTAGTATTACTTAAATTTTCCTCGAATGAGGCTTTTACATGCCGAAGACTACTTGGTGTAATTGATAATTTTTCCAAATTAATTAATTTCACCCTTCATTATTACGGATTATATATATATTCATATATACATACATATAAATGTATACATATATGTGTATATGTATGTATGTATACATATATATATATATATATATATATATATATATATATATATATATATATACATACATATATATATATGTATGTATGTATACATAATATATATATATATATATATATATATATATATATATACATACATATATATATATGTATGTATGTATGCATGTATATATGTATAGTTAGATTTAGTCATCTTAAAGTTTAAGCGTAAAATTCCTTATAATTTTTTATATTTTGGCATCTTAGTAATTCACGGGCTTAGCGTTGCATTCGAACCTATTAACCTTCTATATATAAGTTGTAAGTTGACGATCATTGTAAATTGTAAATCACAAATATCAGTGAAGTTTGAACTGTTCCCATTAACATTCTGCATATATGCTTTCACCTTACTTTAATTATTTCCTATTTTTAATTATCAGTAATCCAACTTGTCTTATATGGTTAACCAGGTTTAACCCGAGATTTGAATTCACATTTTATTTTATTTTTACGAAAGATTTTAATTTCATTTTCATTCACAAAAATGTTTTACTTCACAACTGTTTTCCACTTCTACTTGAGTTGTTTGGTTGTTTTTTCATAAGGTGAGATTGCTACAATGTGTTAAACTTCTCGTTGAATTAGCTGTTTATTTTTAAGACTGTTTATTGCTTCTTGTTATTTATTCCCCCGTTGGGGGGAATACTTACTATTTGTTCTTAAAAAAAATATGTTGTGCGGCGATAAGCCTAGTGAAATTGTTGTCGACGTAACTGCCACCATGTCTGATATTGAATCTTGGGTAGAGTACCCAAGACTCTCACCTGGAACCCCAGCAAGTTCACCCAAGAAAAATAAAAAAGGATCCAGTAAAAGAAAGCATAGTATTGACAAGAATTGTTGACGCACCCAGCGTACAAAACGGCGAAACAGAAAAGAAAAAGGATCTTTTCGGTTTGAACGGCAGTTTTTAACATAATTTCTTGGTAACTAAAAAATTTTAAACTTCGTATACTGGTAGAATGTGTTTATAAAACATCTTTTTCTCTTGGCTTTATTGAGAAAATTCTATAGTTTGTAAGATATTTGGCCAAGAGAAAAAGATGTTTTATAAACACATTCTACCAGTATACGAAGTTTAAAATTTTTTAGTTACCTAGAAATTATGTTAAAAGCTGCCGTTCAAACTGAAAAGATCCAAGAAAAACTTTGCTATGGCAGCCGGAGGTCGAACCCGGCAACTTACTACTGAGAAAAAAGAATTAAAGAAACACCAAGAAATGTTACCAAAAGAAGGCAACATTTTGGAAGTTGAACCAGCAGAGAAAATTTTACAAGAAGAGTAAATGAAAACGTTGATCTACAAATCTTATAATTTGACAAGCCAGCCAAAAGATGGACACGGTGTCGGAAGAGACAGTTATCTTTTTCATACCTCACTTCTCTGATTTCTCTTTTGATGTTCTTAAGTTGCACCAGAGTCTCCGCTTTGTTGACATAAACCCTCTCTTTCAGGTACACCCACAAGAAAAACTCCGGGCTAGTCAAGTCGGGGGTACGTGAAGGCCAGTTGACATTACCATAGCGGGAGATTATTCTCTCCAAAGCACTGCCGTAGCAACAGCCTTGTTTCTCTTGCGTTATGAGACGTTGGTCCATCTGGCTGGAACCATGTGCGAAGTCTACTTTGAATGGCCGGGCGCAAAAATATCTCAATCATGGATACCTGAGAGAGGGGGTTTACGTCAACAAACTGGAGACCCTGGTGCAACTGAATGAGAACATCAATAGAGAAATCAGAGAAGCAAGTCTGAAACTCTTGAGAGTGTTATGGTTCAAGTTTTGGAAAGAACACGGGCGTGCGAAACCGAAAATGGCTGCCATTTAAGCGATGTAATTTTTCGTATGCTATGTAGGAGTGTTGGAAAATTTGACTTGTGCATATTCATTTCCATTATGTCCTTTATATTGTATATTATATCAAAATATCATGCATTTATTTGTAAAGTTAAGGAAGTGATTAAAACTTGAAACCCATAAGTGAATTTTGGGACACCCAGTATAATATGTGTGTGTGTCAGTGAGACTCTGTGTGTCTTTGTGTCAGTGTTTTTCTTCTCATCACCGCTTAACAACCGGCGTTGGTAGGTTTACGTCCTTGGAACCAGGCGGTGCGGCAAAAGAGAGTGATAGAATAAGTGCTAGGCTTTAAAAAAGCCCTGGGGTCGATTTGTTCGACCAAAACTCTTCAGGGCGGTGCCCCAGTATGGCCGCAGTCAAATGACTGAAACCAGTAAAAGAGTAAAAGAATACACACACACATGCATACATATATGTGTGCATGTGTGCGTTTACTCACACGCATGCTCACATTTCCTATTATATCTTTCGACATATAATTGTATCATATACGAACGGTTCCTCCACAAGTGGTGTTACAAGGGTGATAATAAACTCTATATAATATTCGGTGGGATCAAAAATTCGTCTTCGAAATAAAGGAATTATATGAAAAAATATGCATAGAATTCAAATATTTAATATGTTGAATTGTTTATATATTAAGAGGTGCACAAAATTTCCAGTCGGTCAGACTGTATTACATATTCTTCAAACCAATGAATAAGATCTCCCTCTTAAATAAAATTCATTTGCACTCTTGTTTTAGTTAAGAATAAGTGCATATGGCGATCCACACAAAATAGGTTCAGCTTGATTTTTGTATAAGTCTACATCAAAATATTTACAAAAAAATCTCAGTTGTCATTGGACCGTTTAAACATACATTGACATCCATTCACTATTCCTAACTGATAAACCAATGAAAAAATTCGATGGATAATTACTCAATCATTGCCGATGTGCTTCATTATACATTGTAATACTTTGTGAGGGCGAGTGCTTATGTGATGAGGGCGTT
>NC_043004.1:10314881-10317381 GCF_006345805.1 Octopus sinensis
TTTGAACTCAGAACGTAAAGACAGACGAAATACCTATTTCTTTACTACCCAAAAGGGGCTAAACACAGAGAGGACAAACAAGGACAGAAAAACGGATTAAGTCGATTATATCGATCCCAGTGCGTAACTGGTACTTATTTAAGCGACCCCGAAAGGATGAAAGGCAAAGTCGACCTCGGCGGAATTTGAACTCAGAACGTAACGGCAGACGAAATACCTTTAAGCATTTCACCCGGCGTACTAACGATTCTGCCAGCTCGCCACCTTAATGTAATTACAATTAACTAATTGACTCCTTTGTATAATAATAACTGCTTCATATACTAACTTCTTTATACTATATCCCCTCTAACATCGAATTCCGTATTATACTGTATCTCTTATAAATGATTTCCCTGCATACCGACTTCCTGAGTATGTTGTACTCATTGCTATACTAACCTAATGCGTCGCTTTTGATTTGTTGGTGAAAGCAGTTCCGCTAAATGCATCGCTAATGCCCTTTCACGAAAGGCATTACTTAATGCCACGCATCCATTTTTCCTTTCTGTAATACATTCAAGTTAATAACTCAAAAGAAATCAACACATTAACAAATACACACGCACTTAAATACATACATCGCATAAGCTCTCGTACATAGCTGCATATAGAAACATGTTAGTGAGTCAGTAAGCCTGAATGCTTACGTGTGTGCATGCATCCGTGTGTGTGCGTGTGTGTGAGGAGCAAATACAGACGGGGTCGATTTAGCCATTCATCTCTCTGGGGGTTGATAAATTAGCTATAAGTCAAATACTGCGATCGATGCCGGCAACACATTTATCCAGTTAATATTTATGGCCTTCTGCCAAAAGTGAAAATCATTGTTATTAGAGAAATGCTGCGTTACCAAACCCAGGGTCTTTGAATACGCTTCTTTCTACATTCCTGTCAATAACGTCTGTTAGTTCCTACCTCGAAGCTTTTCTAAAGTTATGTGGACATTTTAGCTGGATCGTTTGAGCGAAGGACAAAATGATTTGTGCTAGATACGTTTCTTTGCGTTCTGAGTTCAAATTCCACAGAGGTCAACTTTGCTTTTCATTCTTCCGGGGTCGATCAAATACAGTACGCCTATACTCGTTTGCCACATGTGTTTGCTTAAAAAAATTACAACACCGTGTTAAATGAATCAGTGGTATCAGCGATAATGAATAATAGAACATATGGCAAAAATGGGCTTTGTCCCGAAACCCAAAGTTGTCTTGAGCATTGTGGATGGTCGCTGCGGCGCGGTTATGTAGTGTAAGCAGAATACTTGATTGCTGACGCGTGATATGACAAACCAGTTCGTGACAAGCGTAACACGATACACAAATAACGTATCAGTGATGAATGAATCAGATTTGACACAAGATGAACTAATGAAATACTGGAGTCTATGTAATCGATTAACGCTCTCACTACAAAATTCTGGCCTTGAGCCAACTTTGGAAATTTCTAAAAATGTTTACTAACAATTTAGATTGACGTAAGTATATTGTTTGACTGGTATACAATATTCCCTCGACTATCGCGGGTGTTACGTTCCAAAACCTCCCACAGAAATAATTAGAATCTAAAAAATATATATAAATATCTATCGGCCGCAGAAAACCGCGATATAAATTTACATAACCAGAAAACTCTGCGATGTATTGGGTGCATGATGCGTGAACCGCGATGTACTGAATGCGCAACAGGTGAACTGCGATATGGTGAATGATTACTGTACTCTTTTATCCAGCACAGAAGGATAAAAGATAAAAATTACCGTGACAAGATTTGAACTTAGAACGTAAGAAAACGTAACTAAATAGCGAAAGTATTTTGTCCGACATTTTATCGAGTCTGCCAAACTCTAGAAAGATTTCGAGGGGTTTGTACATGACACGCACACACCACACACACACACACACACATGCACACACACACATATATATATATATTTATATATATATATATATATTTATATATATATATGTATTTATATATGTATATATGAAATTAGTGTAATTTAAACATATAAGAGGTGCCGTGACAGGACACCTAGCATACTAGAAAGACCAGTCAAATCCAAACCACGGTTAGGGGTAATTTCGAAGGGATTTGACTAGTCCTTCATGTATGTTAGGTGTCCTGTCAAGACATCTCTTATGTGTTTAAGTGTACACTAATTTTATGTGAATAATATATAGTCTGTTGACTAATTTCTGCATTCTAGGCCACGGGTAGAAAAAAAAATTTCTATAATTTTTCCTATCCTGTATATTTTTCCTATATATATATATATCTTTGATGTTTGAAATATTGACACAGACGTGTTCAAAACTCAAAGTTTCGTGAGGCAGTAATAGTAATTTCGAAAACTGGCACCACCATCACAACAACAACATTGTCAAAACTGTTACTGTAACCACTCACATCAGGTTCCTAGATATAAACCCCAACCAACAACAATAACACACTACATCTATAC
>NC_043004.1:10324881-10332381 GCF_006345805.1 Octopus sinensis
TAAAATACTGCCATAGACAACGTTTACATTTGTCTGATGGTGGTCGATAAATTCTGATATTTGTACGTTACATTTATATGATTTTATCGAGCATTCTCGTATCCAATTCCATGAGAAATGTTTATGTGTGCATATATATATGTGTGTATGCACATAGCTATGTATGTATGTATGCATATATGCATGCATATATGCATGCATGTATGTATGTATGTATGTATGTATGTATGTATGTATGTATGTATGTATGTATGTATGTATGTATGTCATTGTTCAGTTTTATTTCAAGATTTCTTGCCAACAGAGAAAAGTGCTGGTTTCTAACCTAGATTCATGGGTTCTTCATTGGAATTTCAACATCAACAATAGGGTATTTTTATTTGTATGTATATGTGCAGATCTGTATGTTTTCCTTTATGTATGTATTCTCATGCATATAGTTGCATATCTAGACATACTCAAAACTTTTGGAAACCTTTACAGACTTTACGGTTCCAGTGATGGATTGGATCTGTAGTCTTCGAATTAACTTTTTCCTTTCTGGTTTTGAGAAGCCAATTTCTCAAGATTAGAACTTAGGCAGTGTGTTACATATCCCAGGGCTCCAATAATTACAGGTATAAACCTGAACTTGTAACCCGGATGTGTGTATGTGTTTTTGTGCATGTATGCACACAAATACGTGCATATACTATATTTGGTATTATTCAGTATCTGCCTTTTCCCGTATTATCTAGTAATCCATATACAGAATAGAATCAAAATTCCACCATAGATATTCCGCGACAATCTAGGCACATGCCATCCCTGTGTGTGCATATACACCTGCTTGCGTACCCAGAGTACACAGCTGAAATATATCCATTGTTTTCAACCCCAATGCCTATGTCCAGCAATGAGATTGCTCTATTGCTTCGGATTTTAAATTCCAGCACTGAATTATTGTACTGGTGCACTCCCAACCTTTCGACGTTCTTTGCTGTGTCCATCACAGTTTATTACTCACCTATCTATTGTATACTATATGATTGAGTTTAAGTTGCATTTTTGTGTGGCTAGTCACAATGTATCAAACATGAACCCTTGAGAAGAACCCATAGCCCCTACATCTCTCTGTTCATACAGACTTCCCCAAGTGCAGTGGAAAGATGCCTCCCCCACGCAAATCACAAGTAGTTTTCCAACAACTCGTCTGACATTATTATGGCTAGCTTAATACTTGTGTGCCTGTACATATGTACTTACTTAAGCCCTTTGCTCCATAGGCCTTCGACGAAATTCTGAACTGTCTTTTCTTCCTCCAGTCTGGGTATTGAATTGTCATCAATGCTTCTGGGCTTTTGCTCTTCTTTCTAGGTAGTGGTTTTGGCCCTACGCGAACCCAGTTTTACATCTAGGAAGAGGTGGTCCATATTTGCTTGGCTTCTTCACTTTGATCTGTTCAATATGAGAGGCTCTACCACGAAATTGTGCCCCACTGGCATAGCTCGCAAGGTCATTGAGGGACACACACCTCTACGCCGCAGCAAGGACTAGACCTTTTGGCGGCCTGTATACTACTAGCAAACATAATTTCTATAATCTCCGCAACTAGAATTTTAGTGAAAAATGTTCCACTTGACAAAAGACTCTTCAAGGCGATGTTCCAGCATAGCCGCAGTCACCTGACTGAAACAAGTAAACGAATAAAAGAATCCGAGGCAGAAATGGTACACATCCAATCTGTTACTTCCAAAATGTCCGCCCAGTTAAGAGAGAATTAATCTAACAGCGAAAATTTGGCTATAAAATCTGCATAAAGAGAATTCCGGCTTTAAAAGTTTCTATAAACATATGATGTCCCCTATAAAATAGGATGGACATAAACTAATCACAGCCTTACTATGAAGATGAGAAGCGGCGATTGAAGTAAACTTGGGAACGTTATTAATCCGAAGAAACTATAACGATCTGATCCGCTGATACAAAAAGACTTAATTGAGAAGATTAATTAATTAGAACACACACACACACACACGCACATATATATACTCACGTAACTACTTTAACAGACATCTCCACACACATATGCAGTTTTTCTAGTGATTTAATATATATTTATTCGTCTTTACTCTTATTTCTTTTACTTGTTTCAGTCATTTGACTGCGGCCATGTTGGAGCACCGCCTTTTCAGTCGAACAAATCGACCTCAGGATATATTCTTTGCAAGGCTAGTACTTATTCTATCGGTTTATTTTTGCCGAACCGCTAAGTTACAGGGACGTAAACACACGAACATCGGTAGTCGATAAGTGGGGGGAGACAAGCACAGACACACAAACATACACATACACACACACACACACACACACACACACACACACATAGATAGATAGATATATAGATAGATAGGTAGATAGGTAGGTAGATAGATAGATAGATAGATAGATAGATAGATAGATAGATAGATAGATAGATAGATAGATAGATAGATAGATAGATAGATAGATAGATAACGGGCATCTTTCAGTTTCCGAGCACCAAATCCGCTGAGAAAGCTTGGGTTAGCCAGAGGCTATAGTAGAAGACCTTTGCATAAGGTGCCACGCAGTGGGACTGAATCCAGAACCATGTAGTTAGGAAGCTAGCTTCTTACCACAGAGCTACGGCTGCGCGTTCAAATGCATGCCACTGGTCACTGAGTTATTTCTCTCACCTCATTTTCCTTTCATTTATGTAAATTACCCTGACCAGTATCTGTTCTACTTTTTTAACACGTCAAAATGTCTCGCCTATTGAAGATAATGTAGGACAGTTTCTAAGCTGATGACGCTATTTAAGGAAGAATCACGTCCCGTCTTCTCACTAATGATGTGTAAGATTCTTGATACGAGAGTTTATCTCCCTTTCTCATTCACAATTGTTACTGATCAACACAATCATTTCTTCTATTCTTTCTAGAAGATGTAATAATTTCATTAAATATAAAATTCCTCTGGTTTGCTGTTCAATATATCCTCATTCGTCTCTGTTGTTCAAATACATGTCACTGGCCACATGGAATGTTTTTGCATTTCATTTCGTTTCCATTCGTGCATACAAACCTACATCCATACGTACATACATACATACACCCATACATATATTTATTTTAATTTTTGCTTCATTGTAAGTCACTTTATTACTTATATGAGAAGTGTTCTTCGTTTTAATCCACGTTTCTCATGTATAAAAGTAGGGAAAGACAAGTAACAAAGTGTATTTTAATCGAAATAAGCCAAACAGAGATTGAGATACCTTTTGACAAGTTACCTGACGAGACACATCTGCACCAGTGATGTACCACAACTGTTTGTACAGCATCTCACCTGCGAGACGCCGGTCCACGATGAATTGAAACAACCGTAGTGTATAATAAAGAATTTCGTAAATTTCATTTTCTTTCTCTCGTACTTTATAAACTCTTCGGTCAGAAACGAATTCCTGAAGTAAACCCAGTGGCATTGAAATACATACTGTTAATGACATCAGGTAACCGAATACAGTAAACGGGCTTTAAACAGCATACTACAAGGTGCATACCCAAATTTAAAATTATTACACACACACACACACACACAACACACACACACACACGCACACACACACACATACACACACACACATGGTACACGCTCATATATTAGAGATGCGATAGCCAGTGGCCTAATGGTTAAAGTGTTGTGCTCATGATAGTAAGGTCGTGAGTGCGATTTCTGGACTGGGCAGGCTTTGGCCCTTTCGGGCAAGGCCATTAATTTCAAGTTGCTCGACTCTGCTAATTTAAAAACGAGTACCAGCCGACTACAAACTCAGCTCTGTCCTTCTCCAGCAGTCACATCCTCAATGTTCCGCTGGCTTAAGTGGAGGAGGATCGAAAGGATAGCCATGTTTGCTCGTAACTATATAAACACTGAGAACAACTGGTGAAAATTTGGCACAATTGATTAATTCATACTCGTTTGCGAGTGATGGCTAAGCTTTCATGTTATAGACAATATGCCATCCATCTCATTGTTATGAAAGTTTAATTTGACCTTAACAATATTTGATCTCAAAATTTTAATGGACGTAGTTATTGTATTCATGTATTAGACAGAGCAAACACATTTCACAAGACTTGAACTCTGTTGCAAATTCATATAAACACAAAGGAACAGCCTGACCACACACAATGAAGTTAAATAATAAGGCGCATCGTGGTGTGTTTGTAGATAAAGCAAGCTGAAGCAACATTGTGAAATTTAATATGAATAATTATGTCATGCTATATTAGTAAAGCGAAAGTGTGTAAAGTTTTTGACAAGCCAGCTGTCCATCTGGGGGTTAATAATATCACTAATTGAATAGAGATGGTTCCGGAACGGTTTGTATAGCTATATGGAACAACTATTGGTAAAGCAGCCAATTATGACAAACAGCAAGAAAATAATTTAATCTTAGCATCGATTGATTGTTAAAAACCTTTCGGCAGCGTACTGCGCCATTGGATATTGAAGACAGTGATTCCAAACAAAGCAGCTGCATTATTAAGGCAGCATATCAACCATGTCAGGACGCATTGGAAAACATCGATTTTTCAATATACAAAACAAAATGAAGGCAATATATAATATATATATATATATATATAATATATATATATATATATATATACACGCACAAAATATAGAAAACAGACAGTTTTTGTACCATTGGAAGAGCAATTTTTTAAAGAAATTTCCTATTTCTATTAAAATGTCTTCCTAACTCTAGCAGCAGCAATAGCAGATGTGTTGAACCAAGCTACAATGGTTGCAAATGTCAAGGAAAAACTATAAACCATCTCCTATCTATATATGACCTAAAATGTGACAATAACTGATAAACAGACAACTGAAGAAGCTACTAAATGCTGTAAATGGACTCATCAATAAGTGAATATGAGATTGGAAAAATATGCTAAAGTCACCCCGAGTTTGGCAAATATATAAAACCAATATATTATGTCAGATTTATATGCAGTAATAAAATAATAAAGAAGACGAACACATGCATAAACACTGGGACTGGATAAAACAGAATTGATACTGTACAAAGGAATGAAAGAGGTAATTTAAAGGATATAATATGAAAGAGCTTGACTTATATCAAGGTCTGAATTATCAATTATACCAACCATAAAGTAATAGATATAAATTGATTAGTTATCCAAGTTATAAAATTATAACTTTAGCATAGTGATTTCTGGCATAAGTACAGGTAGGGAAAGACAGAGTTTCTGTACAGTCAAGTTGATCGACGTCTGTGGTTGATTGGTACCGATGTTTTAAAACTATGGAAAGGTAAAAGCCAAAATAGGCATTGGTGGATTTGGAATATAGAACGATGAGGGACATGAACGTATATTACAATGCATTTTAGTCCAGCAGATCAGGGTGTTTTCAATTCATCATTCTTGAGAGAACAGCATATTCACTAGCAAGAGAAGGAGCCATTATTTGTTGGTTGCTGGACAACTGCCATATTGATTATATCACACAGAGTTTGCAGTAAATTCGATGTCAAAAATGGTTATGAAACAAATTGAAAAGTTTATTCCATTGTTCATTTACATATTTCTATCATTGGACTGTGGCCATATTGAGGCCACCGATTGGAAAGATTTAGTCGAACAAATCGACCTAAATATTAATTTTTCAAAATCTGATACTTGTCCGTCGGTCATTTTTGTCGAACAGCAAATTTAAGGGAGTGTAAACAAACCAACACCGATTGTCAAACGGTGTAGGATGGTCCCTAGGGTGAGTGTCTTCTGTTATAGCCACGTGCCGACCAAAACCATGTGAGTGAATTTGGCTGACGGAAACTGAAAGAAGCCCATGCATGTAAGTATGTATGTGTGTGTGTGTGTGTGTGTGTGTGTGTGTGTGTGTCTTTGTGTTTGTCCCCACCACCGCTTGACAACTGCTATTGGTTTGTTTGCGTCTCCGTAACTAAGCAGTTCAATAGAAAGGAAACGATAAGCTACGTACGAGGCTTAAAAGTAAAGTATTGGGATCGATTTATTCGCATAAACTCTTCAAGGCTATGCCCCAGCATGGACGTACTCCACAGATACAAACTAAAACGTATAATTCCCTATTCTTCTTGATGATACATACATACATACATACATACATACATACATACATACATACATACATACATCCAAACATACATACGTACATATATACATACATACACACACACACACAACACTCGCACACATATTAATAGTAATGGTATGACAACAAAAGAATGAATGAGACCTCGATATTATGTAAATAGAGGAATTTATCTGTAATATAATATGTGACAATTATTCCGTTGCCATAATAAAACTCGGAGTTTTATTATGGCAACAGAATAATTGTCACATATTATACTACAGATACACACACACACACACATATATATATATATATACTATTTTATTCTTTTATTTGTTTCAGTCATTTGACTGCAGCCATGCTATAGTACAGACTTTAGTCGAACAAATCAACGCCAGAACATATTCTTTGTAAGCATGGTACTTATTCTCTCGGTCTCTTTTGTCGAACCGCTACGTTGCGGGGATGTATACACACCAGCATCGCTTGGCAAGCAATGGTGGGGGGGGGACAGACACACACACAAACACATACGACAGGCTTCTTTCAGTTTCCATCTACCAAATCCATTCACAAGGCTTCTCTCGGTCCAAGTTTATAGCAGAAGACAGTTGGCCAAGGTGCCACGCAGTGGAACTGAATCCAGAACCATGTGGTTGGGGAGCAAGCTTCTTACCACACACCCACTCCTGCGTCTCTCTCTCTCTCTCTCTCTCTCTCTCTCTCTCTCTCTCTCTCTTCTCTCTCTCTCTCTCTCTCTCTCTCTCTATATATATATATATATATATATATATGTATGTATATATGTATATACTCTTTTACTTGTTTCAGTCATTTGTCTGTGGCCATGCTGGAGCACCACCTTTAGTCGAGCAAATCGACCCCAGGATTTATTCTTTGTAAGCCTATCGGTCTCTTATGCCGAACTGCTAAGTTACGGGGACATAAACACACCAGCATCGGTTGTCAAGCGATGTTGGGGGGTAACAAACACAGACACACAAACATATACACGCGCATACATATATGTAGGTATATATATATTGAATGTATATATATATATACTGAAGGTCTTCAGTATGCAACAATAATACAATAGCAACGTAAACACTGGTATATATACATTAAAAATAATTATAGACGCATCTAAGATAACACGTCGTACGGACCAGCTTGGAAAACTACAATCTCTGTTACAGACATGATATAGCGAAATTGATATAACCCATGCACGCATCCAAACATAAATACAACAAAACTATACGCGATCGAAATAAAAGATGAAACAATACATAACAGGAAGGACTGCAATTTTGAGGGGAGATATTGATCGATTATATCGATCCTAGT
>NC_043004.1:10337381-10352381 GCF_006345805.1 Octopus sinensis
TTATCGATTCTGACTTGGTCTGGACATATGATGACAAAAGATAGTTAAAATTTTCAATGCCAACATTTAGACGTTGCTTCGTGTTATTTTGCTGTTGTCTGCAGTGTTTGAAATATATTGTCGAACAGAATTTTTGACAAAAGATAGCAGCAACAGATTTGAGTGTAAGGTGTTGGTAAGTAATATGAATGGCGGCTGTACGAAGTAGATATGGGTTAACAGATGCAAGAACGGACGTGGAAAGGGATTTGTAGACATGAATGAAAGAAGAGAGTAACTGACAATGGAAGAAAATGTACGGGTCTAAGGTGTTTCTCTTATTTGTTTCCGTCGTTTGACTGCGGCCATGCTGGAGCACTGCCTCGAAGGGTTTTAGTCGAACAATTCGACCCCAAGACTTATATTTTAGACCTAGTACTTATTCTATCGGTGCCTTTTGTCGCTAAGTTACGGGAACGTAGTCACACCTACGCTAGTTGTCACGCGGTGGTGTTGGGGGACAAACACAGCCAAAAAGGTATTCATTATAAGATATTCATACACATACATACATACATTAATATATATATATATATATATATATATATATATATATATATATACGACGAGCTTCTTTCAGTTCTCGTCTTCCAGACCTATTCACAAGGCTTTGGTCGGACCGGGGCTATAGCAGAAGGTGCCACGCAGTAGGACTGAACCCGGAACCATGTGGTTAGTAAGAAAGCTTCTTATCAGACAGCCAGGGAGCAAGATTATAGAACCAGGGTACATTTTTTTTCTCTACTGGTATCAAGTTTGTTGCATAGACTTTGTATCTACATGGAATATGTATGTTTGTTCTGCAATATCAATTAGCACAGCAGTTGGTGGTAAAACCATTCTAACAGAACTGATGAAAAATAAATAAATAAATAAATAAATACGTGCAACAGCAATCATCTATTATTTTCCTTAGAAGGAATTTACTTTTCGATTCCGGTTTTAGAGTTCTTACTGACGAATCGATTAAAATCAGTGAATACTCAGACCGACCTAATTTTTCTGGCGACATACAGAGGTGAGAGAGAGGGGGAGAGATAGAGAGAGTAAGAGAGCAAGGAAGAGAAAGAGAGAGTAAGGAAGAGAGAGTGAGTGAGAGAGGGAAAATATGTATTTTAATGATGGAGTATGCTTTATATAGCAGGTTAAAATATTGGTTTCAAATTTTGGCGCAAGGCCAGCAATTTTAGAAGAGTGGGGTTAAGTCGGTTACATCGACCCTAGTACTCAACTGGTACTTATTTTATTGACCCTGAAACAATAAAAGGCAAAGCCAACCTCGGCGGAATTTGAACTCAGAATGTAAAGACGGACGAAATGTCGCTAAGAATTTTTAGTGGCATGTTAATGGTTCTGCCAGCTCGCCGCCTCATGGCAGATTAAAACATTAAAAGTACGCGCAGTAAGTTACATTTCTACTAATTCAAAACTGGCCCAATAAATTATTACACCCCCATCACACACACACACACGTGCTTACACACACAATCACTCTCTCCCCCCTCTCTCTCTCTGACACATGTACACACACAAACTTAATGTACGTGCTTGCTTACACAACAACTACAACGTGCACAACTCACACAGCTATTCATTGAGTTGCTCTTCAATTATTCTAGCAGAGCAAACACTGTTGCAACAGGCTTGCCTGTTTGCGTATCAGGAAACGGGTTTTATAATGATACAACATTAAAAATGGAAAACGAGAAAAACATTCGAAAACGACAAGGTAAAAATACAGGTGATTGCGGCCTGTATAGTCTAGTGATGCTATTGATGGTCCAACATTGAAATGCATTGATTGTTGAGAATTTATAGCGATACATACATACATAACATACATACATACATACTACATACATACATACATACATACATACATTCATACATACATATAAATAATATGTATATATGCATATATACATATGTATATGTACATAGGGGTGACTGTCTGGTAAGTAGCTTGCTTACGAACCACATGGTTCCGGGTTCAGTCAACTGCGTGGCACCTTGGGCAAGTGTCTTCTACTATAGACTCGGGCCGACAAAAGCCTTGTGAGTGGATTTGGTAGACGGAAACTGAAAGAACCCCGTCATATATATATATATATATATACATATACGTATGTGCGTATATATGCTTGTGTGTTTGTGTTTGTCCTCCCAACATCGCTTGACAACCGATGGTGGTATGTTCATGTATGTATGTATGTATGTATGTCGCTCAAAAGAATAGTTCATGTTCCATGTGTTCGTGCTTCGTATTTTTTTCTTGTATACGTTTCGTGGCGCCCTGTGCCCACATGGTGGTGGCTGCACCCTCGTTATCGAGTATGGCCATTGCACGAAGCATAATCAATGTTGTTATCGTGCAATGCCTTTGCAAGAAGATGTAGCAGCACTGCCTTTAGTCGATCAAATCTACCCCAGGACTTATATTTTCTAAGCCTAGTACTTACTCTTTTGCCGAACCGCTAAGTTACGGGGACGTAAACAAACCGCCATCGGTTGTCAAGCGATGTTGGGGGGACAAACACAGACACACAAACATATGCACACACATACATATATATATACATATATACGACAGGTTTCTTTCAGTTTCTGTCTACCAAATCTACTCACAAAGCTTTGGTCGGTCCGAGGCTAGTGTAGAAGACACTTGCCTAATGTGCCACGCAGTGGGACTGAACCCGGAACCACGTGGTTCGTAAGCAAGCTACTTACCACACAGCCAGTCTTACACATATGGCTATTGTAATCTAATACTGCTTCTGATGCATATAATAGGACACACACATATACATATATGTGTGTGTGTATGTACGCATGTATGTATGTATGTATGTATGTATGTATGTATGTATGTATGTAAGTGCTTGCATAGAGGTGCTAAGCAAGGTGGAAGTAATAGCACACGAATACAAAGTTAAGAGTAAAACATATTCTTTTACTGAAGCTCAAAAAACTTCATAATCCGTTGCGAAAAATTTCAGTTTGGATTGTCTTTTAAGCTCTATGATAAAACTATATATTCACACAGTTGAAATTTATAGAAAAACAAAAGATGAAGACAGGTGTATGAACAACAAACAAGTGTATTTGTTTGACGCTCGGGAAAAGGAAAAAGTCTTTTACATTTTGAGCCTACGCTCTTCAACAGAAAGGAATAAGAGAAAATTATACAGAGAGAGAATGAAAAAAACAGTGTTCAGCGTTGCAACATGACGGATGATTAAAAAAAAGTTTGAAAGAAAGGGAGATAATAATAAAGAAAAGAGGTTGAACGGCAGATAATAAAGTTCTGGTGATTCTAAAAGAAGGTGCGCGTGCGTATGTGTGTGAGAATGGTGTGTGTCAATGTGTGTGAATAGGGGCTGGTGACGCTGACGTGTGGTGAGTGTGTACGTCTGTAAGTGTGTGCGTCTGTAACGCGTGTATGCCTGTGTATTGTGTGTAGCAATTGTGATGTGTTTTTACGTGGTGTGAGCACATGTGTGTGTGTCTGTGACCAAACAGTGTGCAAGTGTATGGTGTATATATGTAAGTGAAAGTTATCTTTGTCTATGTATATAGCGTGTGTTAATGCGTATTGCGTGTGCGTGTATATATAGTCTGTGTTCAGGTATTATGTGCTTGCGTGGGTGTGGGAGTGCGCATGATGGTGTCTGGTGTGTGTACTGAGTTAAACGGTGTGTGTGGCTATTCATATAACGGTATGTGTTGTGACGCTATTGAAGATGGTGTGTGGTGTGGGTGCTGGGAAGTAGTCAGTGCTAGTGTGTGTGGAGTGGTATCAATGAAGTGAGAGGTAAGGTAGGTATCAGATGAAGAGAGGAGGTGAGTTGAGCCCATGTGGCGCAAAGGAGCCAAGAGAGAAGATTAATTCCTTTTCACGGCGAAGGCGGGCGCTCAGATGGTCGCTGTGCTAAGACAGTCCGGACACAGACGGATGCTGTAGCGATTGACCGGTTGAGCGGAAATGGCGCGAGACCGGGGTGTTATTGCCGGAGCACTCTGTCGGTTTCGACGGCAAGGGTTCCAGCTGATATCAATCAACGGAAGGGCCTGCCTGTGAAATTACCGTTCAAGCGGTTGAGCACTCCACAGACACGTGTACCCTTAACACAGTTTTCAGGGAAATTCATCGTGACACAAAAAGTGACAAGGATGGCCGTTTGAAATACAAGTACTCCACATTTTTGCCACCTGAGGGGACTGGAGCAACGTTAAATAAAGTGTCTTGCTCCAGGACACCACGCGTCGCCGGGAATTGAACTCACGACCTTACGATCATGAGCTGAATATCCCAACGACTAAGACACGCCTTCACACACACACAAACACACACACACATATGTATGTTTATAATTACATACATAATATATATTTATACATACATACATATATATATATATATATGCAGACATACATAAATACATACATATATCTACACACATATTCATTGTTAAAGCCATATATATATATATATATATATATGTGTGTGTGTGTGTGTGTGTGTGTGTACATACATATATATATATAAATGTATGTATATATATATATACATACATATATATACATATATATACATATATATATATATATTGTATATATATATAAATGTATATATATATATATATATATATATATATTCATATTCATACATATATACATACACACACATACATACATGCATAAATATCTACGCACATTAATGGTTAAAGCCAAGATGTTACTTAAATAAATTGCTATGTGATCTCAAAATTTTAGAATTCTAAATTATTTCTTTAGTCTGATTGAAACGCGTCTTGTTGTCTAGTCACATCAAATTTATATGAATGCTACTACATCCGCATATACTTTTTCACAGATATATAGTTACAAATTGCGCTCGCACGCACATAAACGCTGAAGCACATATTTCGGATATGTTCGTTCCTGAATATGATTATCCTAATGTATATTCATGAATGTATGCCTGCTTGTCCATTCCCTATTAGCTCTGAAATTACAAAAAGATCACCTAGAAAAGCATATATATTGTTATTCACCATCTCATAATGAATGTTTCCATATAATTTTATTTCGATTGATACACTCTCAAAGACTTTGAATATCTTTATAAAATATTCACAATCTTGTTGTAAAAGCTATAAGTCTTTATTCCTTACTTCATCCATTTCCTACACATTCTCTTCCACAGTGTCTCCGTGTGTCGCTAGACATTCTTGTGTCATACATCCACTTCAAAGTCCAACATGTTTTTGCCTTCTTTAGGTAATATCGTTCCCAAATTTGGTCCGTTAGTATCACAGAAACGCTATTAATTCCATTGGATGTAGCCATATTCGATTCCCTGGTGGATAAAATCTGAAGACACCGCTGATTTTTGTTATTTATGCTGCTTGTAGACAGACTTAACTGCCACATCGACTAATTGCAGGTTGGACAGGGTCCGGTCGTAGTGGTTTGGTGATTATCGTAAATGACTGAATTTGAGCAGAGAACATAAAGTTAATACAAAAAGTCTCATCCGTCCTTTTAACAATCGTTTAATCCACTTATAGTCAGGTCAGGGATGTAAACCAGTACTACCTGTTCCATAGTCGAGTGGTTGACAACTAAGCCGGTTACTCCACTTGAGTGGGCTTACTATTTTTGTGAGGATGGTGTCTTGTTCTCCAGCAGAACTGAAAACAAGGTCTGTCGAAGGCAAAGTCGTCATCCAGTTGGAGAAGGCAATGACAAACTACCCAAATATCTCTGCCGGAAAAACACTATGATACTATGGCTTCATCCAATGGGAGAACCCACCTTTAACTGGGAAGATTTTTACTGTAGTGTCATAAACGCACTGCAAAAAATCGTGCGATTCATGGCGAGGACAACGGGTAATTATCTACTGCTCTGGAGCCTTAATTTATTGGTTCCTGAAAGGGTGAAAAGAAAATTTGACCGCAGTACAATTTCTGCTCACAGCTTAGGGACACGGAATAAATACTGAAATTTATTTTGTCTGTTGATCTAAAAACAATTTGTCGCAACACTAGTAACACTAGTCACATGTATGCATTGATTTTAATTCTATATTTAAATGGTAATTCCTTTTGTGAAATTTCGACTGTCATTCACTTCAAACGTTTGTTATTTCTTAAACGTGTCAAGAGTAGGAACATTTCTCTTTGAAAAGTTTCCACTTTCTCTTCAATTAAAAAAAAAATGGTTAAACCCATATTCGTTTACCGCTACAATTCTTTATCAATAGCTTCAAATATTTTTTATATTTCTTTAAGTCTCAGTCACGTAAGTATTATGGAAACCTTATTCATTGGAAAGTTTTTATTCATTAATTTACACTCCTTATTTGAAATATAATTCTTTTTGTGACGTTTTCACTATCAGTCGTATGAAATATTCCTTTATTTTATTATGTGTCAATACTGAGAACATTTCTTATTCAAAATCCTGTATTTTCTATTCAAGTTTAAAAATTAGCAAACCAATAATATTCATTTGCCGTTACAAATTTTCATCAATAACTTCAGATATTTCTTTAGTTCTTTTCACTTTCTTGTCCTTTGTTAATATTTAAAAAAAATAATTTTCTTTGTCACTTTTTCCATATAATTCTGTTAAAATGTTTTAGCTCTTTAAATAAATAACACTCGGACAATCACTTAAAAATAGGAAAACCAATATTTAAGATGGAACTGGCTAGCTATTTCAAATAAAACATCACTTGTAATTCCATGCAGCACACAAACAGGTAAACTTCAATCTAGATTCAAGTTATATTTTTCGGAAAATCTAAGAAAATTCCATTTTCTACAATGACTGGAGTTCATCGAAATGGAAATAAGTTATTTGAACAATATGCAACCAAGATACTGCTTTTACATAACGGCAAATTCAAACCTGATACATAAAGAAGTGACAGTGAATCAGGTACTATTATAATATTCATTTCAAATTTTAGTACAAGGCCAGCAATTTCGGGGGAGAAGTAAGTCGATTACACCAGCCCCAGTGCTCAACTGGTACTTATTTTCATCCCCCGAAAGGATGACAGGCAAAAACCGACCTCGGTGGAATTTGAACCCAGAATGTAAAGACGGATGAAATGCTGCTGAGCATTTTTCCCCGGTGTGATAACGACTCTGCCAGCTCGCCGCTTTACGGTAGCATTATAATATTGTCTGATAATGAACTGAAGAAATGCTATTCCCAAATAGTTCAAAGTACTACCAAATTCAAAATCGGACATTTCATTCTTAATGATTTGATATATGAGAACTTTTCTTCATAAATCAGGGAGGTTTTTGAATTTTTTCGTTAACTAGTATGCGTGATCCTTTGCTCAACTTGTACTACATTATTTTATTGTTTATATATTACTCACCAAGTTTTGTGCAGGATTCTTTATCAGAAGGAGCGTGGTTTAACTAAACTTGATTATTTTTCCATTACTTGATTTAGGGAAGAATAGAGTTTTCCAGAAATGGCATATTAGCAAAGCGAAAATAGCTAGGAAATTCAATAACTTCGAAAAGAGCAACAATAATAACAGCAGTAACAAGAATAACAACGACAAGAACAGCAACAATGTTTTCTTGGCAAATTTATCGAGGAAGGTACAGAACGTAAGAAGGAAAATAACAGAAAGGACGAAACAAGACATTCAAAGAATTCTTCAAAAAGTGGGAAACCACCGAAGGTTACTTTCGTAAACCTCACATCACAAGGGTCATCTCGTTGTCCTCCTCTATTCTGCATGTATGCATCAGGCCCTTCATCCGTTCCATGTTTACCGCTCTCATCAGCCCTTTCAAAATTTTTTTATAGGAGGCAGCACTTTATTTCTAAATGCAATTTCAAAAGTTGATGAGAGCTGGCTCAAAGAGAAATGTGTCTGTCATCAGCCCTTTCAATCTGGCCCACCACTAATAACAATTCTTTCTAATAAAGTCATAAGGAGCGAAAATTTTGAGGAGTCTTTAGTCGAGACTACGGGCCCCAATTCTGGACTGGTACTTTATTTTGTCGGCTCCAGGTTCCAAAGTTTATAAGTTTTGAAAAGAGACCCCGTGAAACCTTTCACAACATGTTGCTGTACGCACTTACAGAATCAACCAGAGCAGGTAAGATCGGGAACCCTGAGAAGTAAAGTATAATAATGACGATGATGGTGATGATGATGATGAATGCCATGATGCGAGTACCAGGCAGTGGCTCTCATGGCTTCTGATCTTAACTGGTTGGAAGTTTTATCATGTACATTGTTTTGTCTTGGTATAAAAGATGGGCTACTGCAAATATTCTGCTCAATACTACAGATTTGCCTGTCAGTTGTTTGGCCTTAACCAGTTGACCATGTCTCTTAGCGGTTGACGATACGTGCATCCCTGATCATGTAGTGGGGGAGTATCATAGCCATGTGCTGAGAGGAATTATTTGAGGTTTCAATAATTCACCTTTGCAAACATGAGCGTTTTGTAAAACATCCTTAAATAACCCTTATTCAGGGACCTTTTGAGCGGGATGGGGTCAAGAAAATTCTAACTGGGCCCCACCTACAAGGTCATGTGCTGTTTATCTTGATATGGGATCGCCATGTCGCGCATATTTGGTTGTGATGCATGTGCCTGGTGTACCCTTATCAGACAGGTAGTCATGATGGGTATACTGGGCTTTGTATATTTTACCCTGGTGTCACCTTGATGGCAAGCACTGTTCTCTCAATAATAATAATGGCAGCAACTATAGCATCTGTTTGTGATTCACTCTATCCATGTATGTATGTATGTATGTATGTATGTATGTATGTATGTATGTATGTATGTATGCATATATGTATGTATGTATGTATATATGTATGCATGCATGTATGTATATATATATATGTATATGTATATATATATGTATGTATGTATATTATATATATATATATATATATATATATATATATATATATATATATATATATATATATATATATATATATATATACATACATATATTTATATATACATATAGGCGCAGGAGTGGCTTCCCAACCACATGGTCTCGGGTTCAGTCCATCTGCGTGGAACCTTGGACAAATGCCTGTCTTCTACTATAGACTCGAGCCAACCAAAGCCTTGTGAGTGGATTTAATGGACACACACGTACGTGTGTGTGTGTGTGTGTGTGTGCGCGCGTGTGTCTCCGTTTGTCCCCTCACCATCGCTTGACAGCCAATATCGATGTGTTTACGTCCTCGTAACTTAGCGCTTCGGCATAAGAATAAGTATTAGGCGCATAAAGAATAAGTCCTGGGGTCGATTTGTTCAACTAAATGCGGTGCTCCAGTATGGCCGCAGTCAAAGCGACTGAAACAAGTAAAAAAATAAAAGTATATTTATTTATGTATGTATAATCCCTACGACATAATTATACACGTACTGGCTACCAATGGTTTTACTTAGGAAGTAATTTCTAAGCCAGTTTGTGTATATTCTATATTCGTTAGATCTGCCCAAATAGCAATATACTTTATTTTTAAATCTCACAACGAGAGATGTTCAGCAACAGTGCTTTGGAGTAAAGATTATTTGCCAACATAACATGGCAGTCCTGGTTTAGGACGAATGTTGCTGTAATTTAGCCCCCGAGGACATCGTCTCCAGCTGGCTATACGACACGATCTGTGTCCTTATAGTAATTTTATAATTTATATATCAGTGACTAGTTGAAAACTATATATATCGAACGGGAATTTCGCAGCACCACCTCTAGCCGAACAATTATTCTGTGCTGATGAAGGGAAATAACCCGGAAATCGCGATACACATATTGTTTTGAGCTGAGTGGGGTTGCTAGATTCCCTTGTTCGAAATTATAAGAACATAGATCGTGTCATATAGCCAGCTAGAATGATGTCTCCTGGGGCTAAATTACAGCAACATTCGTCCTAAGCCAGGATTGCCATGTTATGTTGGCAAACAATCTTTACTCTAAAACAGACATGTTGGATGTAAAATATTCATGGATCTCATTAGAGTCATCTCTTTGCATGAAACCACTGGTTGCTTACGTATGAATAATCGTGCTATAACTTAAGTAAATAATTCACTCTTAGTCGAAATAGAGCTCTCTCAACGCTTGTTCTCACTTTCACTTGCCGGCCACTACTGTTGTCCACTTTTAGCCAAGCAACAATCAGAAGGAAACGAAATCACAGTACCATGTAATCTTTATAATAATATCATAAAAAGAAAAAATAAGCGAATTCCCCAGAACTGATGCTATCAAAGGCAAATTTCATTTTAAATATTTCAATTTATTTTTCCTTTTATTCCATCATGAGTAGATCGTTTCCTAAAAGCGATTGAAATCGGTAACTCTTTCGTCAAAAGTACAAATATTATTCTGTTTTCCATTATAAAGTTCTACAACAACTATCTTCTTTACACACAGCACACACACGCACACACACATACACACATGGTACATATATTCATTCATATGTATTTGTAAGTACATACATACATACACATGCACACACACACACATATATACATGGACACACACACACACATGGCTGTCGTTAATGGTTCTTTGAACGCTTGGACCCTCTTATTTAAACTTTCTAAAACAAATCTGCGTCTTCTATATTTATTTTAAATAGAACATTATACATTTTAATCAACAATATCGTTGGTCACTTATTAGTTTTGTGATGTATAATTTACTTGCAGAAACTTTCTTAGCTTAATTGGCTTATGTTGGCAGACAGCATTAGTGGAGACAAAAATATTGAACAACCTGTGTATAATATATGTATATGAATATATATATATATAATATATATATATATATATACATACATACATATATATATATATATATATATATTATATATATATATATATATATATATATATATATATATATATATATATCCATATACACGCACATACATATATATATTTTATAAATATATAAATATATAAGTATATATATATATATCGTTATAGGTAGGCGAGTGTATGTGAGTATGTATACACACACACGCACACACGCACACACACACGTATATGTCTGTCTGTATGTATGTTTTTATAAGTGAATATCTACCCATACACACGCAAACACGCATACCCTTTGTAATATTCGACTGCGATCTTGTTCTCAATCCACATATACACACGAGCGGACGCCTACACATACACACACATGCGCTCACTAACGCACATATATACATACACTCCCGGAACTGTGTCTGTGTGTATCAGTATGTTTTATATATATATATATATGTATGTATGTGTTTGTATGTGTTTGTATGTGTGGGCGTGTGTGTGCGTGTGTGTGTGTGTGCATGTGTGTGTCTTCGAATGTGCACGTGTGTACGCGTGTGTTTGACTACGCTGGTTAGTGGGGTACATCTCATTATGTGCACATCTTCTATTATTAGTTTCTTCTTGGAGCATGAAAAGTGTCGGAAGTTGAATAACAAAAGCAACGTTCGCTAATTATAATTAGAAAAATCTACAAGAATTTCCAGAGAAAGGAAATGAGCGACGCCAAATTAACGTTTTTTGTTTTTTTGTTCCTGTCTTTTATTGTTTTCAAGGGTAAGAGGTGTCTACATTGGGTAGGTGGGCTATTTTGGCATAATTATTATACCATCTGCCGTGTGACCCCGACATGTGGTGGCATCATTGTACTTCTGCTGACGAATTACACTTTGGAAGTTACGAAACAACGCTTCACCTACAACCTAAAAGACGAGGACCACACCAGTAGCCCCGAAAAGATATTAAATAACTACTACTACTACTACTACTACTACTACTACTACTACTACACTACTACTACAACTACTACTACTACTACTACTACCTGCGCCACCACCACGATTATAACTACCAGTGCTATCAGTCTCACTAACTATTATTACAACTACTATTAGTACTACTACAACTACTACCAGCACCAGTACCACCATACCACCATCAGCACCATTGACGACAGCAACAGCAGCAGCACCACCACCAACTGATGCAGGAGCAACACTATTACTACTACTACTACTACAACTACTGTTGCAGCAATTTCCACTTCCTTGTGGAAATTGTTGCAACAGTATATATGTATTCGACGGGCTTCTTTCAGTTTCCGTCAACCAAATTCACTCATAAGGCTTCATTTGGTCCGAGGCAATAGAGAAGAAAATACTTGCCCAAGATGCCATACGGTGGGACTGAACTCGGAAACATGTGATCGGAAAGCAAGTTTCTTACCACACAGCCACGCTTGTATATCTAAATATTTTGCAGCGAGTAGCATTTTATTTAAAGTAGAATAATTAGCAATATCTTACCAGGGAGCGAACATGTTTGTGTGGAGGTTGGGTAGATTACAAACCTCAGATGTACAGTACTTTTACATTTTTCCATAGTCATTCATTGTAGGAGACCTGAATGCATATATCACATCCAGGTTTTCAAATATTACACATAACAATAGAGGTGACGTAAAATCATTGTTACTAGACTCCCACTACATCCTAAACAATGCATACCAATATACATATGTATCGTTCAACACGCCAACAACAACAAATATTTCCCAGACATCACATCCTGATCTCCACAGGTGACTGCAACAAGCAATTGGCAAACAAGACTCAAGCCTTCTTCGAACCATCTGCTAATTATCATTACAATATACTTACACTAGAACAAAGAAAGCAAAAACACATTTGCAAGCTTTAAAAAACATAATTTTGCGAGTTCCACAAAGAAGCCGAAGTAAAACTTTCAGAATTTAACAATGCCACAATCACAAACATACACATCGTTATACTTCAGCAAAATAACTATAGACGCATTTAGAAAAACATACCCCGTGGAGCAACGTGGAGAAATATAATCCTAATTACACACCAGAAATAGCTAATTTCATAAAACCAGAGACAACCAGAAGCACAACATATTAAAAGCGAAATCTAATTCACCATCAAACAACTAAGCAATGACATAACATATAAACCTCCCTGAAAACTGGCAAACATTTGTATCCAACCTAAATTGTAAAACTAACAATAATACATGATATGCAGTAATTAGCGATATGCAACAAGAATAAAAACAACACCGCAGCCTTCTGGCATTTACAGGTTCCGGAAGTGTTATTCGTGTACATTACATAAGCTGACAACCATTTTGTTTGCCAGCATTTTGTGTTGTTTCTTAGTTTCGTGTTACGAAATGTTTACAAGTTCCTGGTCATGACTTTTGGGTGATGACTGAAAGAGAAAACTGCGAATACAAACGACTGAAATAGGGTTTCTCCGAAGGATCTGTGCTGGAAAGTTACTTGACAGGGTGCATAGTTCGGAGATCAAGGAGTTTCTCCAGGCCGAGTCACAACTTCTCCACATTGAGAGATGTATGTATGCGATATTCTAATTACATGTCCGTTATTACGGATATATGATTAGAGACTATCGCAGAAAAGAATGGTGAAACGAATTTTTCATGATGAGCCAACTGACAGGAAAACTAGGGGTAGATCAAGAATGAGATCGTTAGATAACATCAAGAGACTCAGTCGCTAACGCTTGAAATTCACCCGGAAAGTGTTAAAACGGTTGCAACTGATAAGAGTTGCGTAAAGATTCTACCCCTATGCCCTTTCCAAGAAAGCACTTATTTACTCTCAGATGAATGACCAGAGCCTGAAACGACTTCGGATTTTTTAACATTTCACAACAACTGGACATAAAGAACTATTATATAAACCCTTCTATTGACTAACAATTATTACTGAAACAGACTGTCACCAAACTCTTGAGATTCCTCATGTTTCCTCATTACATATAAAGCCCGTTGCATTTAATCTATGAATACACACACGCGGCCACAGTATCTGGAACAATTAAGATCTGCATGACCTTAATATTTAGAAAAATGAACAAAAAGAAGATACATTCCTTCACAACATAGCTAACAAGCAGGCGGTCAGTCAGGGAGGAAAAGAACACACGAACACTCACACGCACATACGCACTCCCCCACATATACACATACACCCCTACCTACCTAACACAATGGCGCGAGCACACACACACATAGATAAACATACACGCACATGCATACACGCACGCACACACACACACACACACACACCACACACACACACACACACATATAAACAACAGACTTCTTTCAGTTTCTGTCTACCAAATCCACTCACAAACCTTTAGTTGGCCCAAGGCTTCTGTAGGAGACACTTGCTGAAGATGCCATGCAGTGGGACTGAACTCGGAATCATATGGTTGGAAAGCAAGTTTCTTACCACGCAGCCATGCATACATGCACATGCACGTGGGTGTGCGTGCGCGCATGTATATGTATGTACATGCGCGTATACGCGGATTCTATGAACGTGTGTTTACCTTCGATTATTTTTACTTTCTCCTGATTCGAGTAATCGCCCTTTATTTAACGGTCATTTCCATACCATTTTTGTTTGTCTTAAATACTGACGAGATGCCGGAGCAGAATTCCGCCCCGACATCCGAAACTGTGAGTTTTATTATGGCAACCGACAAATTGTCACATAATATATTATAGATAAATTCCTCTATTTACATAATATCAAGGTCTCATTCATTCTACATCACCTGTCTTCGTCTTTTGTTGGTTTTTTTTGTGAATTACCCCCCCCCCATATATATATATATATATATATATATATATATAGAGAGAGAGAGAGAGAGAGAGAGATAGACAGACAGACAGACAGAGAGACAGACAGACAGAGAAACAGAGAGATAGAGAGAGAGATAGATAGATAGATAGATAGATAGATAGATAGATAGATAGATAGATAGATAGATAGAAAGGTAGATAGATAGACAGATGTGAATAATAAGGATATATATGTATATATACACATGTGTGTGTATAC
>NC_043004.1:10354881-10357381 GCF_006345805.1 Octopus sinensis
AAATGGAAACAAAAAGCATTAGCAAAAATAAATACAACAAAGGCGACACAACATAACGGAGCTTGGGGCCAAGCAACCAATGGTTCCATTTTACTTCTTTTATTATTAATTGCCAATTCATTACCATTTAACCAATTAACTAATAGATTGTGTTATTAATTGTTCAGTGAATCAATCAATCAAGTAAGTTTGCCAAAATTCTTTCGTGGTCATTTGCGATCTCATCAACCACTTGCCCTCTCTACACAGGGTCTACTTCAGATCGTTGGTATTGCGGTATTTTCCGGAGTGTAGTTGATATAATTATTGTCTGTCTCTGTGTATTGATATTGCCCCAGTTGTACCGTTGCAGTATATGGTAGTGGCTGTTTGTTAGTATTGTAGTCTCGCTGGGGTGGAGGCGCAATGGCCCAGTGGTTAGGGCAGCGGACTCGCGGTCGTAGGATCGCGGTTTCGATTCCCAGACCGGGCATTGTGAGTGTTTATTGAGCGAAAACACCTAAAGCTCCACGATGCTCCGGCAGGGGATGGTGGTGATCCCTGCTGTACTCTTTCACCACAACTTTCTCTCGCTCTTACTTCCTGTTTCTGTTGAACCTGTATTTCAAAGGGCCGGCCTTGTCACTCTGTGTCACGCTGAATATCCCCGAGAACTACGTTAAGGGTACACGTGTCTGTGGAGTGCTCAGCCACTTACACGTTAATTTCACGAGCAGGCTGTTTCATTGATCGGATCAACCGGAACCCTCGTCGTTGTAACCGACGGAGTGCTTCCAGTCCAGTCTCGCTGGGAAATGTAGTGGCTATCGACGTACTATGTAATGTAGTATTACTAGTGTTTTGTTAGGTATATGTTGGTAGTGGCTATGTAGCGTATAGGGGTGTATTTTAGCATGTTGATGATATAGGTGAGTGTCGTCATATACTATTGTAGTGTTGTTGTGGTGTGTTGTTTACGTGGTTGTATTGATGCAGTGTTGCTGTTGTGTAATGCAGTACTAGTGTGGGCGCGTGGCTTAGTGGTTAGGGCATTCGGCTCATGATCGTAAGGTTGTGAGTTCGATTCCCAGCGACGCGTGGTGTACTTGAACTAAACACTTTATTTCACGTTGCTCCAGTCCACTCAGCTGGCAAAAATGAGTTGTACCTGTATTTCAAAAGGGCCGAATCTCCTTGCGAACTACGTTAAGGGTACACGTGTCTGTGGAATGCTCAGTCATTTGCACGTTAATTTCACGAGCAAGCTGTTCTGTTGATCGTATCAACTGGGACCCTCGTCGTCGTAATCGACGGAGTGCTCCATTAATGCAGTACTGATATGTTATAGACGCGTGTTGGTGTTTGACATACAGTGTCATGTTTTGTGCTCTTTCAATGGTTATAGTTTAACCCAGCGTCAATCCTTAGTAAATCTGTGATCTGTGATTTATGATTAATGACCAATGATCCAAGGTGTTCCTACCTAAAACAAACTTATTTTCGAGTATTATGCATATTGAATGCCCTTATAAAATACCTCTCTCTCTCTCTCTCTCTCTCTCTCTCTCTCTCTCTCTCTCTCTCTCTCTTCTCTCTTTCTCTCTGTCTTCTCAAGACAATAAAGTGTAATCGAGAGAGAGACTGGTGCTAGTGTTATTCAGCCCCAAAGAACTCTATTCAAACAAATTTTTGATGAAAGTTAGGCAAGTTAATATCATTCTTAATTTTCTTTTAAAGAAGCTAAATCCCACATTTGATGTTTTATTCTCATTATCAAGACGGCGAAATAAGATTTAAAGAGAAAATGCGATGCTTTTTCCCAGCAAAACGATCGAAGGCATACAGTCCCTTTCGTTGGCTTCTGTAAAAATGTAGAATTTTTACAGAATTATAAATAGTAGGTCAGAGAGCTCTAGCTAAAACATAATATGGTAGGTTGGTAGAAAAGGATTACGGTTTCTGATTTGTCATACACGATTTTTCTGCCTGTTTATAGTAAACTTATTGAAATCTTCTGATGTATCGTAGAAACATAGAGTTTTAAGTTGGTCTTTGGCATTTCTTAGTTCTTACAATGTCATTAGCGATGGTGGTGTGTGTTCATGGTGTCTGGTGTCTGTTGATGTCCCTGGTTTTATTGTAAAGTGTAGGAAGTGGTAATTTTGGTGTTGCTGTTGATGGCGGTATTGGTTAATGCGTTGTAGGGAGATTGGGGTAGACGCGGTATTGTTATTGTTGGTTGAGGAGTTGAAGGTTAAGAGGATTTCAGTATTATCAGATTTTGTGTAAAGTATTTTACATCCATTAGATGTAAATGTTGGTCACCACACGGTATTATGTTATTACCATTTACCATCATATATATATATATATATTCCTTACACACACACACATATAAGGTATATAACTATATATTCATATATGTATATATATATATAAACATAAACATGCACACAAATATAGTGTTTACATATATTTTACATATATATATAATGTAAGTATAAGATATACTAAATATGTA
>NC_043004.1:10359881-10362381 GCF_006345805.1 Octopus sinensis
CGATGTAACGAGCTAGTTGACCGTTAATTATAATGGATTATTCAGTCTCTTTGTAGTTAGGATGTGTTATTAATCATTTGCTTTAATTACAGACGTGTATATATATATATATATATATATATATATATATATATATATATATATACATACATATATATGTTTTTATGTATTTATATACGTAATTTTTAATTCAATCTAATTCTATTGCCCATTTTTATCTTACTGTTTTACTTTTAATAAGCAATTTATTTGGTTAATATATTAAAATATATTGAACTTGTTTCATCCAGATTGATCTAAGCTTGTCCTTTTCTTTGTACCTTGTTCGAGGACATTGTTTACGATATGTGCTGTTTCACCAATCTATATTCGGTTTGTTTTGCGGGTGACATCTTGTTCGTGACATGAGGTTGATTGAAAAGCAAAGTATCTAGTAGTCTGTACTTGCTATAGTGATTGAAGGGAAGGCAGTGAGCTGGCAGAAACGTTAGCACGCCGCGCGAAATGCTTAGCGGTATTTCGTCTGTCTTTACGTTCTGAGTTCAAATTCCGCCGTGGTCGACTTTGCCTTTCATCCTTTCGGGGTAGATTAAATAAGTACCAGCTACGCACTGGGGTCGATTTAATCGACTTAATCTGTTTTTCTGTCATTGTTTGTCCTCTCTGTGTTCAGCCCCTTGTGGGTAGTAAAGAAATAGGTATTCCGTCTGTCTTTATGTTCTGAGTTCAAATTCCGCCGAGATCGACTTTGCCTTTCATCCTTTCAGGGTCGATAAATTAAGTACCAGTTACGCACTGGGGTCGATCTAATCGACTGGCTCCTTCCCCCAAAGTTTCGGGCCTTGTACCTACAGTAGAAAAGTATATTTATTGAAGGTCCTTTTTGGGATAAGTTCTTTCTTATAAGTAAGTATTTTGGTACACGTTACCACTATTTGTTTACTCTGTAGTAATAAGCTGGTGGATTCCCAAGCAGCGTTTACATCTTTAACGCTGTTGTCTCGGCGGGACTGAATGGTAGCGCTCAGGTGTCGAAACCACAGTGATATCCGATTGGCAGCTGATGATACGCATTTTTAAAGCTTGATAGTGAATTTCTTACATCATAGTTTCGTTATTACTTTTTATAGGTAATGCTTAGATATTGGGACTTCGTTTTGGGCGGCTCTGTGGCATATATAAATATATATCTGTGTGTCTCTGTGTATGTGTGTTGTGTGTGCGCGCGTGTGTTTGTGTAAATTAAGAATATATAAATTGCTTATCACTAGTGTTACAACGATGTCTGTAGCAAGTTCCAAATACAGAATATTTATTTTTCATTAAGAAAGAAATGTATCGAAGAACGACAGAAAAGAAGGTATTCAACCAAAGCGAAGCAGTTCAGCAGTTTGTGTGAGATGTTGTATCAGTAATGATAACTGTCGTAGTTGTGTGGGTTCTCGCAGCTACATGGCTTAAGCTCTTTCACGACCATTGTCGTCTCTCCTCGTCGTTGTGGTCTTCTTCTTCTTCTTCTTCTTCTTCTTCTTCTTCTTCTTCTTCTTCTTCTTCTTCTTCTTCTTCTTCTTCTTCTTCTTCTTCTTCTTCTTCTTCTTCTTCTTCTTCGTATTCTTTCAATCAGGACTCACTCCATTAGCCACAAGAATAATCTCTAATTCGAGCCTACTCTAAGCTACTAAGAATGCGTGTGGCAACTTGAAAATCCATCCACCACACGCGGTAGACTGGTGGTTGCACGGACGCGAAAGCTACGTTGTTATCCTCATTCTGTAAACGATAGCTTTCAACGGGTGGGGAGCTGAACCATCCTGGGAATCGCAATCTAGACGAGGGTCTGAAAGTTTACCACACCATAGTGGGTTACACCATGGTTCTTTTGCTTTGTGGAAAAAGTAGGAAGAAAGATTAAGAGAAAGTTGTGGTGAAAGAGTACAGCAGGGTTCACCTCCACCCCGCCGGAGCATCGTGGAACTTAAAGGTGTTTTTGCTCAATAAACACTCACAATGCTCGGTCTAGGAATTTAAACCGCGTTCTTATGACCCCGAGTCAGCTGCCCTAACTACTGGGCCATTGCGCCCCCGCTCGTCGTTGTGGTTGTTAGCCGATGCGATGTTCTTGGTTGACTTACGAGCACTTACAGGTCAGCAGAAAAACAAATGTATATATGGCTACTGTCTGTCAAAGGAAGAAAAAAAACAGAGCGCAAGAAATACAATGTGAATGATGTCCTGTTTCTATCTGAGATTTCAGTAGTTGCTGGCTCTGTTAGTGGTCCATATGGTTTTGATATGTTTAATATATTTAACGTTGTATAGACGACAGAGTTTTAGAATGTTCAACACTGAGTGTGGCCGTTGTTATTGTTGGTTACAGAGTCAATTGCTTTTTCATTATTTAATCATTGGAGGGCGGCGAGCTGGCAGAATCGTTAGCACGCCGGGCGAAATGCTAACGGTATTTCGTCTGCAGTTACGTTCTGAGTTCAAATTCCACTGA
>NC_043004.1:10367666-10385166 GCF_006345805.1 Octopus sinensis
TTGGGTTTTTCATTTGAGTGTCTATCACGAGTGCCCTATTTCCCCTTTTCTTCCTGCTTTTCCCTCAAATCTAAGACGTTTACATTCATACTTTTACCTTAATTTCAAGTATTCTTCCCCCCTCCTTTTTCTTTTCTAAGACGTTTGTAAGCAGCTAAAAGTTTATCCAGTATCTTTGTTTATAATGTTCTAGATTTATTTGAATATAATTAATAATTATTGTCTTTTCGCGGTGTTCAAGGAGATTTAGTCGTCGAGTTTACATCACAGATTATGTTCGAGGTTGTTCAATAGGTCAGATTTGGAATGAAGTGTCTTGATTGCATTTAGATTAAGACTAATGAGTAGGAGTGTTATCCTCGAAATACGTGTATGTATGTATGTATGTATGTATGTATGTATGTATGTATGCTTGTATGCATTTAAATATGTATACATGTATGTATGATAATGTATATATGTATATATGCATATGCGTGCGTATGTTTGTATGTAAGTATGTGTGTGTACGTATGTGCATGTATGGATGTATGAATGAATGTAATAATAAAAGATTTTCGATTTTAGATGTAGATCTGTAGGTCTATGAAACTTCCAGTAATGCACAAATCAAGCTGCATATACATAAATACATACATACATAAGTATACTTACACACACTCTCACACACACACACACATACACACACATATAAATATATACATATATATACTTACATAAATATGTGTGTGAATATATAATATATATAATATATATATTATATATATATACATATATGCATATGTATACTTACATAAATATGTGTATATATATATATATATATATATATATAATATATATATATATATATATATTATATGTATATATATAAATATAATATATAAATATATATATATACATATAGAAATATATACACACAAATATATACATATATATTCAAGCATGTAAGATATGTATGGGTATTTATTACATTTATTTTCTTTCCTCCACCTCTCTCTCTATTTTGTATCACATCTAAACTAACTATGACTTAACTATCCTCTCACACCGTCTCCGATGAAGGGATATTATTAATTAATATCCTAGAAACAGCTGTAAGACCTATCTATAAATGCTCTAATATCTATACAGCCTTGGTTTTTTATCTTATTACGCAAAAAATTATTATATATATATATATATATATATATATATTATTGAGTGTGTATGTGTGCCTGTGTATGTATGTGTGTGTGTGTGTGAGAGAGAGAGAGAGAGAGGGGGGAGTGAGAGAAACATCCTAAACTTTACCGAATATATTCGGCAAAATATCTGCAAGGACAACAAATATTTAAGTAGTCTACCTGTGAGTTAATGTGAGGCCATTTAATTTGGTCATTTGACATGCCTCATACAACATCGAAAATCTGAAATCTCAGCATAAAATAAAAAAAAGAAACAAATCAAACTTCTCTCCCCTTCGCTAAAAAATAGCCATTAAAAAAAAACGAGAAGCAGTTTGGAAAATGTCGATATGTGAAACATATGCCAAAGAAAGAGCTAATAACGAGTTTGGTCAACACTGAGTTTGGCCAAATATCTGCTTGATCAGATGTAACCCGAGGCGAAATAACAATAACAGTATCAATAATAATCTATTTAATCAACTCAAAATACGTGTCAATGCCTTGCAGGACGAATACTTCAAATATCTTAAGATCTGTAAATATTTTTGTATATGGTCACCATCTTGCATTTGCAAACTCATCCAATTTATCACGACATGATATCCTGTGAGACGTACAACTATCGTCAACCTTCAAAATTTCTAAACCTTTCAATTTATACGGTGTAAACAACCATGAGGTTGGTTGTTTTCGCTGTTTTAAGTAGATAGTCGGAGTTAACATTCCGACTAAACAGATATAATATACATGTAAAGTTAAAATTGTAAGCTCCGTGTGTAAGTTTGTCTACAGAACATTACATACATCTACATATGTGTATATGTATTTATGTATGTATGTATGAATGTTTGTGTGTATGTATACATGTATGTTTACACACATGTATGTGTGCATATATGTATGTTTGTATATTTGCATACATGTATGTATGTGTCAATATACGTATGTTTATACACACACACACACACACACACCACACACGTATATAGTAGACTTGCATTTGCATATGTTTATATACATGTGGATGTATATGTATATATGCATTTGTATTTCTACCTCTATCGATTTATCTATTTCTCTTTCTCCCATATGAGATGTGTATACATATGGCATACATATATACATATACATACACAAACACACACACGTACACGCACGCATGCATATACATAACAGCATATATGCATGTGTGTTTATATATATATATATGTACTCACACGGACACACCTGTGTATGCGTGTTTTTGTGTGCATATATATGCACAAATGTCTTCTTTAGTCAGTCTGAAGTAACAATGCAAGATGAAAGGAAAAAGAAACAGAAAGTAAAAGTGAGAGGGAGAGAAAGATAAACTAAAAGAGACAGTTAAACAGAAGGTGAGAAAGAGTCGTAGAAAAGGAGAAGCAAAGTACGGGAGAAGGTGGAGGAGGAAGAGGATATGATGGGTAAGTTGCAAATGGCCGCAGGCTAGAGTCAAACTGAAAGTAGGGGCAAGTTTGAAGATATTGATCGACGAGGTGGGCGAGGGACGGAATGGGAAGAGGGGAACGAATTCAATGACAGAGAAATGTCTCTGAGCTAAATACTAAATGTATGTTTGGGTTTGATAAAATATTTGAATTCTCTTCAATGTTAAATGTTTAACTTGATGTGGATTTCATCTTTATTTCCAAAGTTAGCCTGGAGGTAGCAACTAGCGTTTCCGTCTGCTATGTAATTGATTTTATTGTTCAAACATCAACAGTCTAGTCTTCGTTTTGGAAGTCTTCATTGCAAAATTTTACAGAGAGTTACTTTAAATCTTTAGACACAGAAGCAGAGACAGAAAAATTATTTATTCATTGATAGAAAAATGTTTACAACGTACACGAGAAGTGGACAAATTGTTTGATACGAGGAGACACATATGAAATAGTTTTATGCTTAAGAACCGTAGTATATATGCTTAACATTATATTTATAAGAAAATACACAGCTTCTATAATGTTATGCACTGAAGGACATTAATCAGTCTCTGCTCGTTCAGATCTTTTATTGTGACTTCATTTTTAATACTTTAAAATCCAGTCGGCAGGATATTAAAGCTGTTTTAAGAAAAATAGTAGTGAAACCTAATATTATTCAGAAATTCGCACTCAATAGCTTTCAGACCCTCAGTTGGGCCACATGTAGTATATATCTTGTATATAAAAAAAAATATGAAAGCCACAAGCCAGTCATCGAGTGCTGCAATGCAACAGCAGAAGTTTTCTTTTATCAAAACCTAGCGTTTTAAACTGGTGGTGTCATCTAGTGGCTAGTTAATATAAGGAAGGTAATCATTTCTATATAGTATTTGGCGGGACTAGAAGTTCGACTTTATTATCAAAGAAAGGGAAGGAAGATTCAGGGAATATTTGACTTTTTTTTTTTAGTTTTGCTTACTGAGCACGGAAATATTGAAATTTCTAGTTTTTGGTAATCATCTAAAGTGTTGTTTCATTTTTAGAAATCTTTTTAATGAATTTTCGTCATTTTACGAACTGAGGAGCGACGAAACGCATTTCATCATTTTGGATTAGATTTATCTCCAGAAGGATAGTGTGGTCAGAGCTGGAAAACTTATGATTATTGTTCTGCTCTATTCAGACAGCCGCTGGTCTTATCTATCTATCTATCTTTTTTTAACTCCCCTTCTTCTCTTCTTCCCAAAAAGGAAAGCTCTACTTTTTTTTTGTCTCTTCTGTGTTCAGCCCTGCGTGGCCAATAAAGAAATCTATCTATCTCTATCTATCTATCTATCTATCTATCTATCTATCATCTATCTATCTATCTATCTATCTATCTATCATCTGTCTGTCTGTCTGTCTGTCTGTCTATCTATCTATCTATCTATCTATCTATCTATCTATCTATCTATCTATCTATCTATCTAGTTATCTATCTATATCTATCTATTCGACATGGACGGACGCTAGTCAAATAGGCTCCACGTAAGTTGGCCACTTTTACATGTTTAAAACTCCTTGTTGTCAAATATTCTGTTTTTAATCGTCGTGCAAGTTCATTCACTAAAAAAACTGAGAATTATTCACGTAGAATTCCGCCTGTATGGGCGAACATTACCAAAAACTTTCAAAACTTTCGTGGGTTCCTTTAGCCATTTTTCATTTTGAAAATGGCAACTAGAAAACACGTGGCTACCGCCAGTCATGTCGGAACGGTAGCGAAACACTATTGCTACCACTAGTTGCTAACCTCGCAGCTTGAACACCGCGGTCACCACCACCACCACCACCACCAACAACAACAAACAAACAACCAAAAACTAACGTCGCAAGACCATTCACCATCGCCGCGGCCAAAGACATTAACTTAGATTTCCCCCCACTCCCTACACCACTCGGCGATGATAAAAGACGGAGAAAGGGATTTTAAAAACGAATACAGACGAAAACATGAATGCCCAGCACCCCCACCACCACCACCACCACACCACCACCAACAACAACAACGAAATCAGCACAAAGCTGCCTACCAAAGACAACACCGCCAACACCAAACCACCACTACCACGACTTCAACTGCTACAAACTAACCCTTCTGCTGCTAACACGCCAAAATCAAAACGAATTTCGCGGATGCGACAAAACCAAAACGAAACAATCGTAAGATTCACCACACAGGAAATAAACCTCACAAGAGCACTCTTCACCAAAGAAGAGGACAAAATTGCATCTTCACATTCCACAAACACATCGTGGAAACAAACACCACAAAAAAAACAATAATCTACAAAGTAATAAAAAGAAAACAAAACAAGACGACCAGAAAATGCACCGCAGGAAAAAAATTGTAAAATGCCTTCGTCCTGCATGGGACTCCAAGGAGTATATCAGTTGGGGAAATAAATTTGGTACAGTCAAGTACGTTCCTCAACGAAAATTTAGCAAAACGATTTTCCACATTGGAGCTGCATTCAGACGACTTAGTAATGATACCAATCTTTAAACCAGAGAGTGACGAAAGTCCAAAGTCCAAAAAAAATGTACCCCCTGAAGTTGAAACACAATGGTTAGTCTCGGCCATCTGCTTTGAAATGGCAGAGACAATGGCAGAGACAAACATCTTTGAAATCGCCGTTCTAGAAGAGAAAGACTATGTGGGAAAATCAATCCAATTCCTTCTTCAATTGGATGAAACAGCAAGAGAAAAGATACCCACCACTACAGAACTGCCAGGAGGCTACAAACTTTATGTAGTGGCAGGCGACCACGTTGCTATTTGTGTGGAAGCGAAACACACTTGAAAAATACGTGCCCAACCACTGCACACCAAGAGCAACAACAGCAACCACTACCACAACCAAAACACTCCGGAAAAAAAGCTCTACTACCCACACCACCATCAACACAGAAGACGACAAGAGAAGCACACAAGCTAATCCGTCAAAAACCAAAAATTACTCAACACCTGAGAAAATACCAACACCACCAACAACAGCAAGAACCAAAGGAACAGAAAAACAAAGAAAATACACAAAAACTGATTCCCATCCCTTATACCGCACTCACCACACACAAACACTCAAACCAACAGCAACGAAAACACAGCACAACCAACTTACACAGACATACATAGAAGCCTACAACATACCCCTACCCCCTACTGATTCCTCAGAAAATTCGTCGGAATACGAAACCAGTGAGGAATGGCAAATAGCTAGAAAAAGAAGGAAAATAAAGAGCAGAAACACAACCAAACCAAATGCAAACACAGACAAAGCAGGGGAAATACATCTCCCGAAGAAATTTCAAACCCAAACACAAACAACAGCCACACCAACACCACAAAAATATATACAGCAAACATGCTCACAGCTATAGACACTTAAAAAAAATTTGATGGAATACATCAATCGAAAACAAACATAACAGAAGATGACATAAAAACGAACAATCACCCATACACAACACCACCAGACCACATCAAATATTACACATCTCCAAAAGTCTGCACCCACACTCAAAGGCATTTTCCCCAGTGCGGTTGGTAAATGTCAAAAATATCTCACAAAGAAACTGTACTGGGATCTCCTCGAGGACAAACCAAAGGAGGAGAAAGCAAAAACTTTCGAGCAGTAAGTAACCCTCTGTTCCTTTCACTTGTATTCTAATTCATTAGGATTATGATCAAGATGGTTGTGTAAATGCGCGTGGCTTGGGATCCCTTGGAAACAAGGGTACCTCTTAAATGACATAAAGTCACATAAGTTAGAATCATAGCCATAAGTGAGACCAGACTCCACAATCCGCGGGCCCTAAAGACCATATTGGCGGACAGTTAACATTATTTTCCCCCTGTCTGCCAAGAATGGGCGGTAGTGGCACGCGCGGTACTTTCGCAAGAGTCTGGATCTCAAAGTAAAGACAATATTTGTAGACTGGAGGGTAGACTGGACGTCCTGGATGTCGACGGCAGCAATGGGTGCGCTTTTCGACTCGTATCAGTCTACGCACCGCCCTTAACAGGTCGGGCGGATTTCTTTCAACGTCTAGAAGTATTTTTGGGAACGTCTCGTCCTTTACTCTTAGTGGGGGATTGGAATGCTACCTTGGACACGCATGTAAGAATAGACGGGGATGCAAATGCCTCAGAGACCTGCTCAGACGCTTTCAACTGTCTGACAGGTTCCGACTAGACCACCGAATGCGCCCAACGTGGACATGGAGCAACCGCATCGGGTCGTCGTCGAGATCGTATCTAGATAGGATACTGTGTAGGACAGTAGATAGAGATAGCATAGGATGTCCACAATTCCACATAGTCAGCTACACGGATCACAAACTTGTGACATGTACGCTAGACTTAGGTAAGACACTTAGGCAGGGTCCCGGATACTGGAAACTAAACGCTCGTCTTTCCCATCGAGACAGGTTTTCAGAGACCGGATTAGCACACTAGTAAAGAGGGCTTTGACGGGAGCCATCATCAAAAACAAATGGTGGTTTGCCTTCAAGAGAGCAAGTAAAAGCAGAAGCGAGTAGGGTACAGCAAAGCACTAGCCATAGATAGAAATAGAGTAGAGGGTGAGCTAGTTAAGAAGCTAGAAGAGGCAATTAGAAGCGGCATCGCATCCGACGTTTTGGCGGCGAGGTTGGCCCTTGACCAACACTTCAACATCAAACACAAAGGGTGTGTTGTCAGAGCTAGGATGCGTGCTCTAAGGAAAGAAGGTGTTGGAGCCGCGAGAGAGGCCCGGGTGGCAGAGGAGCAACAGGGCAACAAAGCCACCATTCGGTCTCTGGTAGATGAACAGGGGCGCGAATTGCTCGAGCCAAGTAAAATGTGTGAGGCCTTTCAACAGCATTTTGCCCGACTGTTCGGGACGAGTGGCGGGCAAGAACGTAGGGTGGACTTCAGTGCCTACCTACACAGCCTACCACGACTCTCGACAAGAGAGGCAGGGTGCTGCGAAGGTGCCATCACGGCGCCGGAAGTGCAGGACGCGATGGCAGATGCTCGAGGGGACAAATCGCAGGGGTTTGGATGGTCTACCCTACGAGCTTTACAGTTGTATGCCAGACTTGTTTGGAGACGTCTTGGCAGCGGTGTACTGCAACTGGCAGCAAAACGGGAGCATTCCTGGTTTTGTGAGCCGAGGAGCCGTAACACTGCTGAAGAAAGATCTAAACAAGGGAAATGTAATATATAACTTTAGGCCCATCACTCTGCTCAATGCAGACTTGAAAATTTTGGCCAAGGTGTTAGCCAAGACGTTGGCGCTTGTCATCGAGAAACTGGTCGACAAGGCGCAAACGTGCGCCGTGCCGGGCCGGACCATCCATGACAACCTCCACCTGATGCGCTACATCATAGACAGGGTAGTTAACGAACCTGACATGGGTGGGGCGCTGATCAATTTGGATCAATCGAAAGCTTTCGATAGGGTAGACCATCGATACTTGGAGGCAGTCCACAGAGCGGCTGGCTTCGGTCCCGTCTTCCGCGGCTGGATAGCCGCTTTGTACAGAGGCATCCGTTCGGTAATTTGCGTAAATGGACATATCGAGACCTTTCGACATCGCACGTTCGGTCCGTCAGGGATTGCCCCCTCTCGTCGCTTCTATACGTATTGACTCTCGAGCCACTATTGCGGAAGCTGGACCACTCTGAGGGGCATCCGCGAGAACTGGGATGCGGGACGAGCGTGTCTGCATACGCGGACGACGTCACCGTCATAGTGTCTAGCCACGAGCACATCGAGCAGGTCGGCGGCGAGACACTGAAAAACTACGAAGCGGTGGACAGGAGCAAAAATCAACCGGGAAAAGTAGGTGGGCTTGCGACTAGGCACCTGGAGAAAGCAAGCCCAGCCGTCCACCAGCGCCTCCGTTGTGGGACGCTGGACCGACGGTCCGGTCGAGTTGCTCGGGTCTGGTTCGGTCCGGACCTCCAATGGAGAAGAACTGGAACGGATAACGAGTAGGGTGGTCACTCTCGCCCGGCAAATGGCCGAGAGGAAACTGTCCCTAAAAAATCGGGCGGAGGTGGCGAACACGTACATCGCGTCCGTCATCTACTACCGCCTGACCGTCGTGCCTTGTCCCGACCCTACCATCACCAAACTAGAACGCATTCTCTTTCGTTTCTTGTGGAAAGGATGCGTCCCGATGGTCAGGCGATCCATTTGCTGTCAACATCCGTTAAAAGGAGGACTGGACATGCCGTGGTTGATGATGCGCAGACACGCGCTGAGACTGCGACATCTCAGGCTCTTCGAAGACGACGGTGAACAGGTGTGGGCGCCGTTTGTGAGGCGCGCCTTCCCGCAGCTCGTCTCACTGACCGAACTGCAAACGTGGATCAGGAAGAGACCGAAAAAACGGGCGATTGGCACCGAGAGTGTCGCCAAGCTCTACAGCAGCTCTGCGACCGGGGTCAAACTTGTGCAACTTACAAACGACTAAAGCGTTCTATAGAGGACTAGTGGAGGGGAGGTCTGACGACCCACTCGGGGCAAACCTGGGCGTCGACGAGAAATTCCTAACCGCCTGTTCAGGACGACGTTCGGGCCGAGGCCTATGGATAACTTCCAGAAATCCCTGGCTTGGCAATGCTATCGAGACGCACTACCTGTTCGAGAGAAGAGCTACAGGCACGGTTCGAAAAACATCACCGGACCGACCTGCCCGAGATGTGGTCAGAGCGACGAAACCTATTTCTTTATTACACACAGGGGGCTAAAAACAGAGGGGACAAACAAGGACAGACATAGGTGTTAAGTCGATTACATCAACCCCAGTGCGTAACTGGTACTTAATTTATCGACCCCGAAAGGATGAAAGGCAAAGTCGACCTCGGCGGAATTTGAACTCAGAACATAACGACAGACGAAATACGGCTACGCATTTCGCCCGGCGTGCTAACGTTTCTGCCAGCTCGCCGCGACGAAACCGTTCTGCACGCACTCGTGCAGTGTCCAGATATTTCAGAGCTGTGGACCTTCGTCGAACAGCTGTGTCGCGTGTAGGCGGGCCCCGCTTATCGGCCGAGTCTATCATGAATATTGTTCCACCACCTCCTTTAAACGGGAGGGAAAACGGTTTTCGTTACGCTGATGGCTTATGGCGAAAGAATGTGTGTGGTGGACGCGTTTGAAAGGACTGCAAACAAACCTTCCTCTCTGGTCAGTCTCTCGTCAACTTTTTTCAAGTACCACTTGAAAAGGAGGATGAGAATAGAGAGGAAGGCTTTGTCGAACGAATGTTTTATAAAAAGTGGGTAAAGTGGCAAAAATGGTCAGTATGAAGACGACACTATTTTAAGCGTAAATCTGTGACCAAAAGAGACAACGAGAGGTAAGGCGACTTATCATGTGCTCATTTTCGAGCTGTCTGAGGTGACCTTGGACTTTTTTGTAGGTTTTTCTTTCCAGGGCTACACCTAAACTGTGAACTTTATTTATATACTAGCAGTATCGCCCGGCGTTGCTCAGGTTTGTAAGGGAAATAACTATAAAGCATTTTTAGAGAGTTATAGCCAAAAAATAGCAAAAAAATGGGAAAAAAATGATGGTAAATTTTTTTTTGAGAGTAAAAAAAGGTTGAGTTGCGTCCCCTAGACAGTCTGTGGTTTGTTTTTTTTATTCTCGACCCCATGTCGAATTTATCGATTTTTTTCAGAACTGGGGGAACTTTTCAAAATTTTCGCTGCGTTAGTTTTGAATTATGACATTGGGCTATGTGTGTGTCAAGTTTCATCAGAATCGGTTGAAAGCCGTGGTCAGGGTGAGGGTACGAGAAAACAGACACACAGAAACACGCACAGACAAACTGCCGTTTATATAGAGAGAGATATATATTATATTTTTATACACCACACAACCCACAGATCCCTATTGATCGAACGTTTTTTTTTCTTTGTGTCCCACCCATCCCACCTCGAAAAGAAAAAAACTCTACATTGTATTTCGTCCATTTTTATTCTGTGTTTAGCCCTGTGTGACCACAATAAAAAGTTATCTATCTATCTATCTATCTATCTATCTATCTATCTATCTATCTATCTATCTATCTATCTATCTATCTATCTATCTGCCTGTTTGATTGTCTGTCTGTCTATCTGTCTATCTAGCGATCTATCTATCTATTTATCTGTCTATCTCCTCTTTAAGTACATATATGCATGTATACATACATACACACACACACAGACACACATATACGCATATTTATTCAAAAAGGAATCAGAAGCAGCTCGAGGTATATAAAAAAATTGGAGCCCACACACACACAAGGTGTGTATGTTGCTAGTTGTAAAAACAAGAACACATGACGGTAAGTCATAGTCAAGCGAGACAACTCATATAAGTCCCTTCCTAGAGCGGGGAGGGACAGACATCGATGGTTCGTCATTGCTGTGACTTATAAATACTGCGTACCGAACACGCCATACCGCTGACTATGATTATATGCTAAGTGGTTTAAACACCATCTGCTGGCATGTCCCAACGTTTCATACCACGGAGAAAAACCTCAAAAATGAACGTGTAAGAGTTTGAATTTATTTATATAACTCGAGGTGCTTCTAATACATTTTTGCATATGTATATATATATATATTCTTTTATTCTTTTACTTGTTTTATCATTTGACTGCGGCCATGCTGGAGCATCGCCTTTAGTCGAATCAGATCGAACCCAGGACTTATTCTTTGTAAGCCTAGAACTGTTTTGCCGCACCGCTAAGTTACGGGGATGTAAACACACCAGCATCGGTTGTCAAGCGATGTTGGGGGGGGGGCAAACACAGATACACAACACACACACACACACACATACTCTTTTACTCTTTTACTTGTTTCAGCCATTTGACTGCGGCCATGTTGGAGCACCGCCTTTAGTCGAGCAAATCGACCCCGGGACTTATTCTTTGTATGCCCAGTACTTATTCTATCGGTCTCTTTTGCCGAACCGCTAAGTGACGGGGACGTAAACACACCAGCATCGGTCGTCAAGCAATGCTAGGGGGACAAACACAGACATACAAACATACACACACACATACATATATATATACATATATACGACAGGCTTCTTTCAGTTTCCGTCTACCAAATCCACTCACAAGGCTTTGGCCGGCCCGAGGCTATAGCAGAAGACACTTGCCCATATATATATATATATATATATATATATATATATATACATATATACGACGGGCTTCTTTCAGTTTCCGTCTACAAAATCCACTCAGAAGGCTTTGGTCGGCCCGAGGCTATACTAGAAGCCGAAAGTGCCACGTAGTGGGATTGAACCCGGAATAATGTGGTTGGTAAGCAAGCTACTTACCACACAGCCACTCCTGCGCCTGTATGTATATTGTATGCATAGACATGTGGGTATTTGTGACTATGTGTATGTGTGTATCTGTGTGCCTGTCTGTATATATGTATGCTTGCATGGATGCATGCATGCATGGATGTATGTATATAGGCAAGTGAATCGCTACAAACATACAAAAATCAATTGCCAGCAACAAGAACATCGGCGAAAAGCTCAAATGAATGCAATACAGTTTACTTCAACGCAATTCCAATTGTCTTACTATACTGTCCTGCCTCTCACCAAATTCGTATCGATGAGTCATATCTACCAAGTGTTGCCAATATCGTTGATGTTGTCACTGTTATTGATATTTTTGTGGTTGTTCTTGCTGTTTAGATCCATATCATCGCCATTTGAGCAAACAGGATCAAATGTCACCCAATCGTAACTATGGCTTCTCGTTTCCATTTACAATAACTTCATGTCATTTTCTAGGGTGATACTGTACGATTTTAAGATTTGGATTATGTATACATAAAAGGTGGTGGACCAACGCGTCGCTCACATAAGTACTAGTACGGTTCTGATTGAGTTATATACGTTTTAACCCATAATTTGTAGCCTTGTGCTATCGTGTAAAAATCGATATTATCATTAAAAGGATTAAAATAGTACTACATAATCATGTCAGAAAACATTGATTATTTAATTTATGTTATGAATAAACATTAAATTGTTTTGTGTTTCTTTCTTTTTTTTTTTTGGTTCTTTCTTTTTTCATTATAAATCTGAATACAATAAATGAATTGATTTGGAAAATGTTAAAAGGTCTTTTGAGAAAATTCGTGAATTTTTGCAGTGGGTTCGATTTTATTTGCTCTGGAAAGTACGTCGGTGTGCGTGTATGTATGAATGTATGTATGTGTGTGTGTGTGTGTGTGTGTGTGTGTGTGTGCGTGTGTGCGGTGTGTGTGTGTGTGTGTGTGTGTGTGTGTAAATGTGCACAAACACACACATACATATAACGATATGATGACACTGCCTTAAGATAACGGCCTACGAACTGCAGAAACAAGGAAAACCGTAAATGACTGCATGTACACATATGTGATTGTATTATAAATAAAGGGTGCGTAAGATATTTCACAGATTTATGGTCATAAAAACAAATATATAATAACAGATAATAACTTTATTTATCAAAAATGATATGAGGATAGAAATAAACTTTCTTTTCTTTAATGTTGTTTAATAAAGTCACCTTCAGCTTCAACAACTGCTTCTATATGAGATCTACGGCATCTACATGCTCGAATCAAGTGGTCCTGGTTTATTTTGGACATTACTCTGACTATGGCAGCTTTCATAGAATCTTTGGAGTTACGGGCTTGTTCATCGACCCCTCTCTCAACAATACTCCACATGCAATAGTCCAATGGATTGAGATCTGGGAAATTAGGAGGCCAAATGTCAGGGGTTATGTTATCATGAAACTTTTTAGCCATCCATTCCTGCGTTACTAGGGCCATGTGTGATAGTGCGCTGACTTACTGAAACGCATATGGCCTTCCATTGCATACACTGTCTATCCAGGGCTTAACAGTTATTTCCAGGACCTCAGTGTAGGTGGCAGAGTTGTATAATGAGGAGAGGTCAATTTATATCCCAAAAAGCAAAAGAGAATCACTGTATCAGATCTAAAGGGTTCTTAAACAAACTGAAAAATATAGCAGAAGAAGATTTGATTTGGTTTTTCTCAAACAAGAAAAATTTAGACAAAGATCAAAATGTTAACAGAAGAAATGACGTATGGTTATGTGCAGACCCTTCTGAAGTTCCAGGTGTTATGCATAAAAAATTTCCTGCCACTGTTACGGTTTTAGGGGTTCCATACTTCTTTCTACATGGCCAAAACATACACACACATATATATATATATGTATACATACACACCACACACACCACACACACACACACACACACACACACAAACAACACACACACATATATATATATATATATACATATATACATATATTTATATATATATATATATATATATATATATATATATATATATATATAAGATATATATATAATATATATATATATATATCGTCTGCCGCTACGTTCAGTGTTTCAAATTCCGCCGAATTCGACTTTGCCTTTCATCCTTCGGCGTCGATAAATTACTGGGGTTGATGTAATCGACCAGTCCCTTCAACCCAAATTTTGGGCCTTGTGCCTCCAGTAGAAAGGATTATTAGAGTGACGAAATCGTTCTGCACGCCCTCGCTCAGTGTCCGGGCATTGCCGACTTGTGGGGTTATGTTGAACAATTGCTGTCATGTGTGGGACGGATCTATCTGTCGGCCGAGTCTGTAGCGATGGTTGAACTACCACCCTCCTTCAATTGGGCAGGCAAGGCAGTTTCCCTTTGCCTGGTGGCTGTGGCGAAAGAGGTTGTTTGGTGGATAAGGTTGAAAGGCATGAGGACAGATAGATTCCTCTTTGGTAGAACTTTCAGTGATTTCTTAACATTTCACTTGAAAAGGAAATTGTGAGTGGAGAGGGAAGTGCTGTCCTTGAGTAAGTTTATTGAAAGGTTGGTGAAAGTTGCAAAAATGGCAAGAGTGGATGGTATCTCTCTAAGTGTAGACCTATGAGTTGGAGAGAAGGAATTGGAGAAGGAACTTGCTCTATCAGGAGGGCGACATCTCTATCATCCAACCCGCCATTTTTTTAACCTTTGTATGCTATGTATGTGTCCCTTCTTTTTCAGTGTCTGCCGTGTATACTTACAGTTTTTTCTATCATTTCATTATTATATGTCTGTCTGTGTATTCTCCCCGTCATCCTTCGTCCTTGTGGTAAACAAATAAAATCATCATCATCATCATTATTATTATTATTATTATTATTATTATTATTATTATTATTATTACCCCCCCCCCATATATATATATGTGTGTGTAGCGATATGGAAATGTGGAAATCAAAGTTTGAGGGAAAGAAAGTTCATTCAGCGTTTAGCAGAAACACAGATAGGATAATGAATAACAACGACAGTTGGCTATGGTTAACGAAAAGGTTATCGAAGAAGGAAACCGAGGGAATTATGTTGGTAGTACAGGAATAGGCCCCAGATGGAAATTGGATCAAGTGAACGAAAGATCAACAAGACTTATCACGCAGAAGGTGCTATAATTCAGATGGGATCAGAATGTTCTCTGTCAGCTCAGAATAAATACAAAATCTTTAGGCATGATAAGATTGCTGCAACATTAAAGTGGTATTTTGGCAGGAAATTTGGTTTTTCATGCATTGAAAAAAAAAAAAAGCTATAATCATTTTGTGGGAAAAGAAATGCCAGCCCCCGAAAACAATCAAGTGAAGGTTTTGTGGGTGTTTTCTATTCAAATCAAAAGAATGGATCATAACAGACCGGATATTAAAGTCGTCGACACGAAGAAGAACTTAGGTATTGCAATCAACGTGGCATATCTAGCTGACATTGGAGTTAAAAGAAAGGAATATGAAAAAGCGGAGCAAATCCTGAAGTGTTGGAACAGAGAAACTAACAATGTCAGAGTGACAATGTCATGGTACATTCTCAGCCATTATGTCACAACCGAATGAACAAAATAAAGAGAAAAAAAACGAAGAAAAGAAAAAATGTGGTAAGAAGCTTGCTTCCCAAACATAAGGTTATGGGCTCAGTCCCACTGTATGGTACTTTTACTCTTTTACCCTTTTACTTGTTTCAGTCATTTGACTGCGGCCATGCTGGAGCACCGCCTTTAATCGAGCAACTCGATCCCGGGACTTATTCTTTTTGTAAGCCCAGTACTTATTCTATCGGTCTCTTTTGCCGAATCGCTAAGTAACGGGGACATAAACACACCAGCATCGGTTGTCAAGCGATGTTGGGGGGGGGCGACAAACACAGACACACAAAGACACACACGCATAGATATATAATACATATATACGACGGTCCTTTTCAGTTTCCGTCTACCAAATCCACTCACAGGCTTTGGTCGGCCCGGGGCTATAGCAAAAAACAGAACCATTGCCCAGATGCCACGCAGTGGACTGAACCCGGAACCATGTGGCTGGTTAGCAAGCTACTTACCTATTTCTTTATTACCCACAAGGGGCTAAACATAGAGAGGAAAAACAAGGACAGACATAGGTATTAAGTCGATTATATCGACCCCAGTGTGTAACTGGTACTTAATTTATCGACCCCGAAAGGATGAAAGGCAAAGTCGACCTCGGCGGAATTTGAACTCAGAACGTAACGGCAGACGAAATACCGTTAAACATTTCGCCCAACGTGCTAACGTATCTGCTAGCTCACCGACTTTTAGCAAGCTACTTACCACACAGCCACTCCTGCGGGCAAATTGTCTTCTACTTTAGCTTCGGGCCGACCAAAACATTGTGAGTGGATTAGGTACACGTAAACTGAAAGAAGCCCGTCGTGTGTGTGTGAGTGTGGTGTATGTGGTGTGTGTGTGTGTGTGTGTGTGTGTGTGTGTGTGTGGTATGTGTGTATGTGTGTGTGTGTGTGTATGTGTTGTGTGTGTGTGTGTTTTTGTACACTGTGTGTTTGACAACTGGTGCTGATGAGACCATACTGGGCTTAGAAAAAGTAATAGGCTTTAAAACAATGTTCTAGGATCGATTTTGTTCGAATAAGGCCCTTCAAGGCGATGCCCTAGCATGGCCGCAGTCATGGCTGAAAAAATTAAAAGATAAAAGAAAAAAAATCATAATGCTATGCATTGAGTTCAATTTCTGTTTATTCCACCAATCTAGTATTGTGAATTCAATATATTTTCTCTGCAGCGAGGCGAGCTGGCAGAATCGTTAGCACGCCGGGCGAAATGCTTTGCGGTTTTTCGTCTGTCGTTACGTTCTGAGTGCAAATTCCGCCGAGGTCGACTTTGCCTATCATCCTTACGGTGTCGATTAAATAAGTACCAGTTATGCACCGTGGTCGATGTAGTCAACTTAATACCTATGTCTGTCCTTGTTTGTCCCCTCTGTGTTTAGCCTCTTGTGGGTAATAAAGAAATAGGTATTTCGTCTGTCGTTACGTTCTGAGTTCAAATTCCGCCGAGGTCGACTTTGCCTATCATCCTTACGGTGTCGAGTAAGTAAGTACCAGTTACGCACCGTGCTCGATGTAGTCAACTTAATCCCTTTGCCTGTCCTTGTTTGTCCCCTCTATGTTTAGCCCCCTGTGGGCAATAAAGAAATGAATATATTTTCTCTAGAAGGAGTTTCTAAACCGGAGCTACTTATAACACGGAGCATGTTTATTGAAAATGTATTCATTCACCGAAAGATAGTTAAGTACAGTATTTAGGATGAATCTACGATGACCGTGTTTGACGTTAATATACTGGCAGCATTTATTAGTTTTATGACAGGGATGCTACAACTGGCTCTCTGTCGATTACGCCGACGAGTGTTGCAGTTGAACTGGTCAGTGAACAGCTTTTCGTCAAATGAACCT
>NC_043004.1:10390166-10412666 GCF_006345805.1 Octopus sinensis
TGATCTCAAACACCCATTACTACTATTGGCACAAGGCCTGAAATTTGGAGAAGAAGGGCTAGTCGATTTCATCGACCCCAGTAGTCAACTGGTACTTTATTTATCGGCCTCGAAAGAGTGAAAGGCAAAGTCAACCTCGGCAAACTGAATACCACTAAACATCTCACCCGGTGAGCCAACGATTCTACCAGCTCGCTACCGCGCTTAGAGAAATATAACGTAGGCCTCTGTACGTCAGTGACGGCGAATCTATAAGACATATATATATATATATAAAGCATCAAAGGCGTGTCACTGGCAATACTTGTCTTATAGATTCGCCGTCACTGACGTACAGAGGCCTATATATATATATCATTATTTCTAATTCTCTCTAAAGGAGACTACGGCATAGGTACTGGATATAAATAGTTATCGCCAAGCTAAAAGAAAATACAGGAGGATCAGTTGTGATTTTATTCAACATTTCCCTCTCAGATTCATACACTTCCTGCAGCGGTCCTACAGTTTTTCTAAGCCTTGTAAAGGGGCTCGGATGGTTGGGCTTCCAACCAGGCTTTTCGCAGTATTCTTAAAGCTAGGAACTTTTCAGCAACCCCTCGTACGTATATATATATATAACTACAACTAAAATGCATTTATGTAAATAAAAGTCAGTTCCGCTTCGATGAGAGAAACTTATAGAAACTTATATTTCGACATATTTGGCTCATCATCACTGCTCTACGTGTAAGTTAGACTAAGTAGAAATAGCAGTTCACTATCCCTAAAATATCATCGTACTGTAATTTGTAAGGAAAGGGCAAATCAGAATATATTGTCAAATATAGGCGCAGGTGCGGCTGTGAGGTAAGAAGCTTGCTTCCCAGCCTCATGTTTCGGGCTGACCAAAGTCTTGCGAGTAGATTTTGTAGATGGAAACTGAAAGAAACCCGTCGTATATATATATATATATATATATATATATATATATATGTGTGTGTGTGTGTGTGTTGTGTGTGTGTGTGTGTGTGTGTGTAGGAGTGACTGTATGGTAAGTAGCTTGCTTACCAACCGCATCCTTCCGTATTCAGTCCCACTGCATGGCACCTTGGGTCTCGGGCCAACCAAAGCCTTGTGAGTGGATTTGGTAAACGGAAACTGAAAGAAGCCCGTCGTATATATGTATATATATATATATATGTGTGGTGTGTGTGTGTGTGTGTGTGTGTGTGTGTGTGTGTGAGTATGTTTATGTGTCTGTGTTTGTCCCCCCCCAACATCGCGTGACAACCGATGCTGGTGTGTTTACGTCCCCGTAACTTAGCGGTTCGGCAAAAGAGACCGATAGAATAAGTACTCGGCTTACAAAGAATAAGTCCTGGGGGTCGATTTGCTCGACTAAAAGGCGGTGCTCCAGCATGGCCACAGTCAAATGAGTGAAACAAGTAAAAGTGTAAAAGAGTATATATATGCATGTATATATTTTTGTGTCTGTGTCTGTGTTTGTCCCCCAACATCGCTTGACAACCGATGTTAGTGTGTTTACTTCCCCGTAACTTATCGGTTCAGCAAAAGGAGCGGCGAGAATAAGTACTAGGCTTACAAAGAATAACTTCTAGAATCGATTTATTCGACTAAAGGCGGTGCTACATCATGGCCGCAGCCAAATGATTGAAACTAGTAAAAGAGTAAAAGAATATATATATTTGTGTGTGTGTGTGTGTGTGTATGTGTGTTTGTGTGTGCGTGTATTTGTGTATCTGTGTTTGTCCGCCACCATCGCTTGACAACCGATGCTGATGTGTTTATGTCCCCGTAACTTAGCAGCTCGGCAAAAGCGACCGATAGAATAAGTACTAAAGTTACAAAGGATAAGCCCTGGGGTCGATTTCTTCGACAAAAAAATTTTTAAGGGACACACACACACACACGCACACACACACACACACACACACACACACACGCTCGCACACACACACACATACGCACACACACACGCACACATGTATGTATTGTAGAAATAGAAAAATTCTTTGTATAACAGTGTCTATTTGAAAAGTGAGGAAAAGTGACTTTTGTGATAATTATTTTCCACTTAAATGATTAATCATTAAAAACGAAGAAAATCAGAAAAGTCACTCTTCTTCTTCACACACACACACTAACGCGCGCACGCACACTCATTCGCACGCACGCTCAGATGTTTGTGGGTGTGCGTGTGTGTAGCTTGTTTTCCATGCATCTCTTCCCTACGCTTCCCGTTCTTCCCTGAACCGGTCATTCTCTCTCAGATTCTTTCTCTTCTTTTCTCTTCTCTTTCTCACTCTTCTTCTTCTTATAATCTCTGTCTGTCTGTCTGTCTCTTTATCTGTCCCCGTCTCAAGTACGCCGCCAAACGAAGGGTGTGACAACTTTGCGGGAGAGAAATGACCTACTCTAATTATAATTCTTAAAGTAAAAGTCATCACATCAAAGGAAAAAAGATACACGAGATAAAACATAGAAATTCATGTAGACACATGTTCTCGATATAATTATGTATACACATTTTCTCAACCGTTATATCTAAAAGACTAAACTACAACAACAAAAACAGCACCATATCTGGCTGAACGGTTAAAGAAGCTCGATTCATAACTAGCTGATCTGGAGTTCGGTCCCACTGTTCGGCATCTCGGACAACTATCTTGTAATATAAGCCTTGTAATATAAGCTTTGTGTCAAATAATGGAATCTTTACCTTTTGACCGACAGATTTAAAAAATGTTTTGTAACTAAACACTTTCAAATTTCGTATACTTGTAGAATGTGTCACATAAAACATCTTTTACTCTTGGCGTTGTTGAGAAAATTCTGTATTTTGGAAGTTATTTCTTGTTAAAGTTGTCGTATTTCGGTAATTTCAACCAATCAATGACGTGTATTCAGCTGAATAAAATTACTGTCGTTGTTTGTCAACAACTATTGGCGGTGTATATTTCGTTTGTCAGTGTTATTTATGACATATTTCATCTCAGTTATGTTTGTATGAATAAACGAGTGTATCGTGTCTCCTAAAATCAGGCATAACATGGCGATTGGTCGACTTACAATACCGTTCTTCGTCTTGAGTTTACTTGATAGAGTGTGTTTGTCAACTTGACATGGTCAAGGTGAGCTCTGATTGGCTGTATGCAAATGAGTTCAGAACTACAACAACGAAAACAGCACCATATCTACTGGAGCACCGTCTTATGTCGAGCAAATCGACCCCAGGGCTTGTTCTTTGTAAGCCTAGTACTTATTCTATCGGTCTCTTTTGCCGAACCGCTAAGTTACAGAGACGTAAACACACCAGCATCGGTTGTCAAGCGATGTTGGGGAGACAAACACAGACACACAAACATTACACACACACACACACACAACACACACACACACACACACACACACACACACACACACACACACACACATATATTCGTTGCAGACTTTTCTGTTATCCCTCGCGCTCTCTTCTTTAATTTTTGAACTCTCGTGGCAAAAAAAAAAAAAAAAATTCAACACAGAACTAACATTGATTTAAACTCTGGATCCAGAATTTCCCCCCACCCCCATAAACAAATATCTTCACATCTGTTCCTGAGAAGATGGCTACCCAAATACTGTTCAAATATTGTTACTAAACGCCGAAAGCTTTAACGGCAGTCTATCTTTTATTAGAAAGTTTATTTGCAACACATATTATGATTAAAATTTCAGAGACTTGTTTCTGTTTATCGTTGCATAGACACAACTCTTTTCAAATTCTACAACTAACTTCTGACTATTAAATAATACAATTGCTATACAATTCTCTTTAAATGGAAAAATAATCTTTTTTTACTGCATTGTATGTTGCAGCTGACTTAGACTTCTCTTAAAATAGAAAGACAAAGTTTTTATGGCTATTGTATGAAAATTCTGCATTGGACTTCCCCGTAACATTTCTTACTGTTCCATAAAGTAAAAGTTAAATTCTTTCGCTCATTCTGCCATACACAATATGTGTCTGTTGTTATGCATGTACTGTTTTTCTTTTAAATTCTCGGACTCAAGAGTGATAAATGATGATGGTGATGTAGATGCTAGTTGTGATGATTTATAATGGTTAATGGTTGGTAATGGTTGATGGCAAAGGCTGTGTTGATAATACGATTGATCAATAATGTTTATAACATCAAAGGGATTAATGATCAATGATTAATGCTTGATAGTGATTAATGATGTTTGAAAATAATTGATGATCGTAGTTGATGACATAATGATCGAAATGATGATAATGATTGATTGATGATGATTGACAGTCATTAGAGATATCCTGCGTTTCTCACTTCTTGCATTGCTTTCACTGAACAAATGATTATCATTTCTTGCTACCCTCATCTTTTTATTACTTTAAGCAACTTCCAGCCTTGTGTTTTATATTAAAGTTTCATTGACCTTATCTGTGAACCGGAATCCATAACATATATAGAAATGATAGGTCTGTGCTTAAACGGTGAGGTTAAGTGAATTCTTCTGAACATTGCACTTTGTGTTAAAGATTGGAGCCCTTCTTTGTGTCACAAGACATAAGGTTGACATTTGTGTCGTAAAACATAAGGACGGGTTCCATTGTCATCTCTAGGAATGCGTTCAGATTTCTGGAGATAAAATGCACGACCTTGATTCTTTTCGTTGCAGACTTTTCTTGTTGTCCCTCGCGCTCTCTTCTTTAATTTTTCCATCTCTTTAGATGAAAAAGTACTCAAGTAGCTTTTGCGTCCGCAGGTAAAATAACGAGGCTTCCTATTTTAGATTCTTCAGTAATTTCTTTCTCTGCCCTCACAGTGAGGCACAATTTCGGTTTTATCTTTTGATCCTAGTTTGTCATCAGGACTTGTAAATGCTATGGCAACATTACAGGTTAATTTGACCTCGGCTGCATTATCTGAGCCTAAAAACCAATTATTTCCCATATACGTCTTCAGCAGACAGATTTAGATATTTTTCGTACGTTCTTGTTGTATGCTTTTTTTTTTATCTTGTTTCATGATGCTTTAAAGACGCTGCTCTGCATTACCTTGTCGCATTTCTTTCTTTCTTTCATACTCTTACTCTTTTACTCTTTCACTTGTTTCAGTCATTTGAATGTGGCCATGCTGGAGCACCGTCTTATGTCGAGCAAATCGACCCCAGGGCTTGTTCTTTGTAAGCCTAGTACTTATTCTATCGTTCTCTTTTGCCGAACCGCTAAGTTACAGAGACGTAAACACACCAGCATCGGTTGTCAAGCGATGTTGGGGAGACAAACACAGACACACAAACATTACACACACACACACACAAACACACACACACACACACACACACACACACATATATTTTCGTTGCAGACTTTTCTGTTATCCCTCGCGCTCTCTTCTTTAATTTTTCCATCTCTTTAGATGAAAAAGTACTGAAGGGCTTCTTTCCATTTCCGTCTACCAAATTCACTCACAAGGCTTTGGTCGGCCCGAGGCTATAGTAGAAGACACTTGCCCAAGGTGCCACGTAGCGGGACTGAACCCGGAACCATGTGGTTGGTAAGCAAACTACTTACCATACAGCCAGAAAAAAAAATCATCATAAGTCGCAATTCGTTCTTTTGAATACATTCCAGTAAAAACCACTTAACATACACTCCATTTATATTTCTGTGATTAAATAGAAACATACATATATATAAGGCAGTGAGCTGGCAAAATTGTTAAAACGTGGGTCAAAATGTTTAACGGTATTTCCTCCGGTTTTCACGTCCTGAGTTTATATTCCGCTGCGGTTAAACCTTACATTTCATTCCTTCGCGGGTTGAAAAAATAAAATACCAGTCATGTACCGGAGTCGATCTATTCTACTTGCCCCTTCCCTTTAAAATTACGTCCTGCAGCGGGCCGGTGTCACATTCGGGGTAATCTTGTGAGCTTAATCACTAATGGAAACCGTGTAACTTGCTTCATTGAGTACTGGATCTCAAGAAAGAAAATTATATATACATTTACACACAGAGACTCATCCCATACACGCACACGCACGCATACATACGCGCGTGCGACATACACACACACACACACGTTTATATACAAAAGATTTGTTATCAAAATAACGTGGCACCTTGGGCAAGTGTCTTCTGCTATAGCCTCGGGCCGACCAAAGCCTTGTGAGTGGATTTGGTAGACGGAAACTGAAAGAAGCCTGTCGTATATATGTATATATATATGCGTGTGTGTGTTTGTGTGTCTGTGTTTGTCCCCCTAGTATTGCTCGACAACCGATGCTGGTGTGTTTATGTCCCTGTTACTTAGCGGTTCGGCAACTTGCCCAAGGTGCCACGCAGTGGGACTGAACCCGGAACCATGTGGTTGGTAAACAAGCTACTTACCACACAGCCACTCCTGCGCCTATATGTTCATGTTCTGTTTATATAAAGTTGAATTCAAGGAGATAATACGAATATGGTACAACACCTTGTTAATCGCAATTGTGTATTGTGGAAAATTTGTCAAATAAAGGATTGTCAGATGTTGGTTTAGCGAGAGTTCTTAGTAGTTGAAAAAAAAAACAAAAAGCAAAAAAAAAAAACGATAATAGAATAGAAATACGATATCAGTTGACGCTTCGACTGCGTAACTCTAACACTAAACTTTCGACTAATCAAAAATATATATCTTGGATTAAAAGGCTGTACAATTCAGTTATGTGGAAAATAAGTATTGAGACGAAGAAGAAAAAAAACAGACAAAAAATATCTCACAAGAAGGTACGTAAATAAATAAATAATATAGACTTAAGAACTGTTATACATATTCTTATAACAAAAATACTTACGGCATACTGTGTCTACGTGATATATAGTAATGCAATGCAAAACCAAAATGACGACCATTGTTGTCGCATCGTTTCGAATGTACTGCTAAATACGTATGCAATAATGATATGCAATAATAGTTTTAAAAGAATGGTAAAAGAAGTAACGCCATATGAAAGATAGAAAAAAAAAATCAAACAATTCCATATTTATTCAGTTTATTCAGTGATATCATTATAGTTCGTATCATTCATGAAAATAGAAAAGTTACATTTAGAAATAAATGCTAATAAGTTAACCATGTACGATGATACGATGATAGTGAACGAAGAATACAACAGGTATGTATGTATGTATGTATGTATGTATGTATGTATGTATGTATGTATGTATGTATGTATGTATGTATGTATGTATGTATGCATGTATGTATGCATGTGTATGTATATATATATATATATATATATATACATATATATATATCTGTGTGTGTGTGTATATGTGTGTGAGTGTGCGTGTGTACGTGCGCGCGTGTGTGTGTATATATATATATGCATGTGTTTGTGTGTGTGTGTACGTATATATATATATATATATATAGACATATATATATGTGTATGTGTGTGTGTGTGTGTATACATATATATATATATATTTATATGCTGGTGTATAATATTGCTATTACCACCACGGCCACCCCGGCCACTACTACTGCTGCAGCTGCTGCTGCTGCTACTACTACTACTACTACTACTACTACTACTGACTACTTTCAAAGTAGGGATCTGATCGGTACCATGGACTGGTGCATCACACCTGAAAGCATGTTATTGTCCTCTGTTGTTGCGTAGCCATGCTTGCGCCAGTATCTGGTTTTTGAGGTCTTCAGAGAACGAACTCCTTTCCGAAAGGAATGCCAGTGTGTCGCAAGCTAAATGCCCGCTGTTACTGGTGTTAATTTTCAGCTGAGAAAACTTGAGCAAGAAAAAAACAACAAAACACAAAAGTACATTGTTAATGAGCACAATGCAATACACGGCCTAGGACTTGAACCCTCGACATAACAAACGTGAATCCATCACCATAACCACTAGAACACGTTCCTCCATTTCATGTATGGGATGTTTGTGTTTGGCTGTGCATTGTTATACATCTCTTACGGATATAAACATCTGTATACATTTAATATAGATATTTACATGCACGTATTCTGCATGCGTATATATATATATATTATATATATATATATATATATATGTGTGTGTGTGTGTGTGTGTGTATGTATATATTTATGTATATATATATGTTATAATTTAGAACAACCAGTAAAAGGTTGTCATTATAGTACTCGGAGTTTCGAATGTCGGAGCGAAGAGCTACGATGCATTCTCGTCAGCTATTAATGGCAATAGACTCTATCTAAATTATAACATATATAAATAATCCTCTATTTATTTATTATTTTGTTGTTACTTTTGATTTTATATATACATACATATTCCTCCCTGTGTTTGTGAAATCTTGTATCTCTGCCGTAAGGCTTCATTTCCACACACGCTAGCTTAATCTAATTCGTCCTTAGTTGAAAGACACCTCTTGTTATGTCCTGTTATTATTTTTATTGTATTTGTGTAACATTGTCCGTTTTCTCCGTCCTTGTTTTTGTATACATTTGTTGCCTTCCTCCAAGGAATATAATGCTCTTAGCATAGTTTTTCCTTGGAGCTGGCCAGATTGGAGCGATCTCAAGTATAATCAGCCGAAATTGCGAAGGTAATCTGGTACTTGACTGAGGAAAGAAACCCTGTTTTCTTTCTTCAGTCAAGTACCTTGTTTTCTTTGTATCGTCTATCTGGATGTTTTGTTGTCCCATTTTTGTATCACTTGACTGTCCGGATGTTTTGCGTTCTTGTTCCATTTTGTATCATATATATATATATATATATATAATACATAATTTTGTTATACGTTCTTGGTCACATTGCACTTCACTTCATTTTAACTTTCCGGTGATACACCCAGCTGGCAAGGCGAGCAGGCCAACATTGCTCCTGGTAGGAGAGCTAGTCCGACGCAGAGTTACCCGCCTACGACGGAGTGAACTGGAGTAACGTAAAATGAAGTGTTTTGCTCAAGAATTCAACGCGGAGCTGGTGTAGGAATTGAAACAACAATCTCAGGAGCTTAAGTGCAACACCCCTAACAACTACGCACACACACACACACGCACACACATATCATATATATGAACTAACGCAAAAAGGTGTACAATAGTTAATATAAAAACGAGAAGTTTATTTCATGTTGATGTTCTAATATCTTACAATTATGAGTTGCGCACAATGAAATTTTCTTGTATAAACATTGTTAATCATAAATCTCAGAAAGCAATCAATCATTTGCTTAATGACCAGTTTTTGATGAGATATTTTGATAATAATAAACTCTACTGTCAACCACTGACCGTTACAAAAAGCCCCTGATTATACACACACACACACACACACACACACACACACACACACACACACACACACATATATATATATATATATATATAAATATGTATATATATATATATACATACATATATGCAAACATATATATCTGTGTGTGTGTGTATGCGTGAATGCGCGCGTGTGTGTGCGTGTATGGGTGTGTTTGTGCGTACGTTACACGCATATGTACGCGCACACACACAGGTGAGTTCGTGAGTATCTGAGCGATACATAGCTAAGTAGATAGTGTGAGTGCGTGTGTGTGTGTATGTATGTGCGTGTGAGAGAGAGAGAAAGAAAAAGAGAGGGAGAGGATGTGCGAGAGAATAAGAGAAAGAGATTGAGAGAAGGAAAACGAGAGACTGAGAGAGAATGAGAGAGCGAGAGAATAAGAGAGAGAGAAAGAGAGAGAAAGAGAGAATAAGAGAGAGGGAGAGAGAGAAAGAGAGAATAAGAGAGAAAGAGAAAGAGAAAGCGCGAGGAGAAAGAGAGAAAGCAGGGGTAAAGGGAGAGAAAGATAGATAGATAGATAGATAGATAGATAGATAGATAGAGAGAGAGAGAGAGAGAGAGAGAGGGAGAAAGTAAGCCGTAGAGTGTGTGCAAAAGAATGAGAAAGAGAAAGAGAGAATAAGAGAGAGAGAAAGAGAGAAAGCAGGGGTAAAGGGAGAGAAAGATAGATAGATAGATAGATAGATAGATAGATAGATAGATAGATAGAGAGAGAGAGAGAGGAGAGAGAGAGAGAGAGAGAGAGAGAGAGAGAGAGAGAGAGAGAGAAAGTTATAAGAAAGAAAAGAGATTTCTTTGTTGACACCTGTTTAAAAGCAATACAATAAACGAAAATTATCGTGAATAAATATATTTTCAACCAAATATGTTTTGCTACCGATTGCCGTGTAGATAGCAGATTGTGACTTGATAGACACACGTATGCCGATGATAGAAGAGGGCATTACTGCGGACTCATAATGACCACCAGATAAGGCACGTTGGTTTCCGTTGAAATTATACGGAAACGATTGATTGTACTGGAGTGTACGTGTTGGTATATATTTTGGTTGCTTTTCAGTAATTTGGAATGTTGGGGTAATGTAGATTCCAGTGTGTGTATATATATATATATATATATATATATGCAATAAAGGGTGGAATATAATTAATTTAATAAAATTAATCAATTTCACCTAGTAGATTTATCGGTATGGAAAATACCATATTTGGTAAGGGTTATAATAATTATAATTAAGGGTTAAATGCAACTAGTAAAAAGTCTCCACAAACAAACAGAATTTGTAAGCTGTATATGGCAAAAAAGGCAATAGGCTGGGATTTCGTTATTTTCTGCCTTTTTTGTCATATACAGCTTACAAATTCTGTTTGTTTGTAGAGATTTTTTACTAGTAGAGGAAATGGTGATCAATTTTGGCTGCTATTTCTAATATTTTCGGTATGTGGTTTTGAGCAACTTGTTGCATTTAACCCTTAATTATAATTATATATATATATATAAGTGAATGGCATGGTATAAAACTAGGGAGATCCCCTGTTTACTCGTTTTTCCAGTAAGAAATAGTAACCGGGTCAAATCTTTCTCTGACCACATCTTTTTTTTTTTTTTTTAAAAAGACCTGTCAGATACCGAGAAAATTCTATCACGATAGATCAGAGCTGCGTGGAGGCATACCAGAATAAAGTTGCTGAGAAGCAATTTTGTCGGAAGATTTCGATGAAATATTCCAATGCAAACGGCAATAACCTGGTCGCTCTACCTATTAGAAACAACAACCAAAATCCCACAAATCACTGGTCTTGCTATATTAAAGGAAGAATAAAATATGGATCTTTTCGGTTTGAACGGCAGTTTTTTCTTGCGGTGTCATATGAAATTGTCACCCATAATTATGACCCTAGTATCGATTTATTGCATTTCAACCTATTTTAGGGTTAGGGTTAGAGTTAGGGTTAGTTAGGGATAGGGGTGGTGGAAGGGTATCTTTTTTTCTTCAGAAATGTAAATAAACCCAATCTGTTTCTTAAATGAGGGACATATTCATACGGCACAGAATGTTTTCACATCAATAGACGGTCATTGATTGGTTGAAATTGCAGAAATTGAAGAAAAAAAGCAACAAATATCTTACAAACCATAGAATTTTCTTAATAAAGCCAAGAGAAAAAGATGTTTTATAAACACATTCTACACCATTATACAAAGTTAAAAATTTTTTAGTTACCTAGAAATTATGTTTAAAACTGCCGTTCAAACCGAAAAGATCCTAAAATATTAGTTAATAAATCGTCAAATGCACAGTGATTAACGAAAATCAAAACGATGACTTGTGTATATCTTCTTAATACCTTCGGGTAGATACGGAGGTGAATATGTTTATCGCTGGCGTGTTTCGTCAAGGGAGAGCAACTACTCCTTTTCAACGAGTGTGTATTCACAACGTGCTCGATTCATTAGCGCAAGGGAGTTTGAAACAAGCAGTGTTTCGATGTCATTGTATCTCATCAGCCAAAGTGATCCCAGTCTAATGAATCTACAAGAGTTCGACGCTCTTGTTTACAACTCCAGCAAAAATATTTGTTGTTGTTGATAGTTCGTAGCTTTCGCGCCCGTGAAACCGCCAGTCTATCGCGTGTGATGGGTGGATCTTCAAGTTGCCGCACACATTCTTTGTAGCTTAGAGTAGGTTCGAATTAAGGATTATTCTTGGTGGCTAATGGCGTGAGTCCTGACTGGAAGAAGACGTCAATAAGAACAACAACAACAACGGCAGCAACATTTCAAGCACGATGCAATCTTCCAGAAAAATTTCGCATGGCAGAACAAGACTGCTTTGGTACCAAGAAGTATTATCTTGAGAGGTCTGTGAGTTTTTGTTTCATTTTTATGAGGGGCCCATTAAATATTAACAAATTCTTCTTTAGTCGTGCAGACCCCAGGCAGATGTACCAACTAAGCCATTCGTATCTCGTATAGGTTCTGAGACCACATACCACAGGTATGTACAGAATGTTTGGGATAAATTTGACAGTTTCTATAAATCGAAAAACAAATATATCTCATGTAAAAATGAAATTGGTTTAGAAAAATCAAAACTAGATTATGGCTGGGAGATAACAGTTTACTCAAGACGGCACCGGAACTTTGCTTATGCGTTCCACACTGTGGGACGATCTTTCAACACCCCCTTGATCTTGGTCAGCAGCTCGGCCTTGGTGTTGCAGACAAAGCAGTTGGTTTCTTTCTCAACCGCGAGTTACATACATTGGGTTGTCCGGAAAGTTTGTGCCGATTTATAGCAGCTTACCTTTCGACTTATTTTAGAACCGGTTTGAGTTCATAAAATAGGATTTGACTACGCCTCCATTTAGAGCACAGTTTAAGCTATCTTTTCGTGGAAGAAGATTTATGTTCCTGTAACCTGTGTTAATTCTGTAACCCTTTAAAATGGAAGATAAAAAAGTTCATTTTCGGCACTTGATGCCTTTCTTTTTCCGTAAAGGGGAAAGTGCCTCACAAGCAACCAAATAAATATGCGCAGTTTACGGTGATGTTTCTTTATCTGAAAGAACTGTACGAAAGTGGTTCGCAAGGTTGATAAAGCCTTATTGATTAAGAGCAATCAGATAGACCGTCCACTACAGATGATGACCAAATCAAGTCATTAATTGAGAATAACCCACATTGCACAACCCGAGAATTGGCAGAAAGCCTCAACCTATCAAAATCCGTCGTTCATGAGCAGCTGGTAAAGCTTAGGTAATGGCAAGTATTTATTGAGCTTTTTCTTTCCTTTAAAAATCAGCACGAACTTTCCAGACAACCCAATAGTAATCCATTGGGTTACAATCGACAGGAGTTGTAGACCTGACATTGGGGCTGGTGAAATCGTAGAAATTCTTCGACAGCTACTTCTGCCTATTTCCGGAGGTATGGCAAGGAGCTGAATCCTGCAGCCAGACGTATCGCCCTCTAGCAAGGACCCTCTCTAGCCAGGGTTTGATCATAGTCTCAGCAGCATCACATAGCCACCTGAATCAAGCCTAAGACTCTGTTCATTGATGTGGGGTGGTATGACGCCACCTGAACTGGAAACAGAAAAACAGTCACGATTTAAGGAAACTTGGTTTTCATGATGTCCATGTCACGTTTAGAGCATTTAAAGTGTTCACAGAGCATTGAGCTGTAGTCCTAATCTCGGTAGTTTGATACCCAGCTCGAATCATTAATACAAGTAGCTTTTTACCAATATTCAAATGGCATTCAATCCCAAATGTCATTTAACTTTTTCTCAACTACAACTGTAACCTTTTTGCTCTCTAACGCCGCTGATTTGCTCATCAATACATCAAACTGTTCCTGAATAAAAAAAAAATCGTCAAATTTAACCCGAACAGCCTGCACATATAAATACTGGGAGCTTGGGTATAACGACGGATAAAATTTACAACATTATATATACAAGATGGTGGAAAGTTACTACGAAACAAAATGACCGTTCTATACAATGTCTCATAAGATTTTGCCACACACCCTACCGCATCCCAATTTTCAATCATTTCAGTCAATTTCTGCATGGAAGACAAATATGAATCAGTCAATAACACTCTGAAATTGTTACCTTCGGTTAGATATTTATTATGAGATGCCAAATTTTCGTCGCACTAACTGCGGCCTCGTCAATGCCACAGTTCCATTGCAACTCAATGGCTAACGTATGTCTTCCACACTGGAATCTGTTTAGTTTCAACACTCGGTCACAGGTTAAATTATTTTCAAGACAAATACGCCTCTAAAACTCAACATGTTTTGTGGTGTCTCTTGACTCAAATTATTCATTAAGATACTAACTTTAGTACTTCATCACAGGTAATATTTTAATGAATTGAAATTTTTGGGATCACTACATTAGCAATATTATAAATTGACGGTTTCTTTTTCTCCCACAGCAGGGATCTTTGGTTATATTTCGTGAGTCATTCTTTTATCACTGATTTTATTAAAGAAGGACATTCACCTTACAGTTTCTGTCTTTATTTTTTCATCATTTAGTTGTATCTTTCATTAGATTGCTTCCATGATGGAGCACCGCCTTGAAAATTTTTACTCGATCGAATCGACATCCCTACAATGCCCAGTACTTATTTTGTTAAAGCCTGTGTCCTTTGCTGGACCGCTAAGTTACGGAGACATAAATACACTAATACCAGTTGTTAATCAGTGGTGGAGGACAAGCAAAGACACGAAGACACACATACATACACGCTCTCTCTCTCTCTCTCTCACACATACACACATGATGGGCTACTTTCAGTTTTCGTCTAACAAATTCACTCACAAGGCTTTGGTCGATCTGAGGCTATAATACAAAACACTTGCCCAATGTGCCACGCAGTGGAACTAAGTCTGGAACCATGCTTCAGCGTCTCGCACTCATACTCTCTCTCTCTCTCTCTCTCTCTTTGGATTATTGTGTATTAAAGCAGCATTCTGTTCGATAATACTCTTCTCGAGAACTAGTTTTAACTGACGTCAAAAAGGATAGAAGCAACATTATCAACCAGTCCAGTCAATAACACCGAACTTATGACGAACTTATGATCAACGACTTCTGACAGGAAGCAGTACAGGACTTCATCAGTGAAAACTTCATCAACATCTGTAAAATAAGACAATGAATGGCTTTGTTTATCGCGAATAGCTAGCCATCTAGTGTTTTTACATATAAACGCATATAAATACACACACATACACACATGCGCACGTGTGAATGTGTGTGTGTGTGTGTGTGTGTGTGTGTGTGTGTGTTTATTTATAAAATGTATGTATGTTCAGTGTATTTGCGGATGGATATCTCTAGCTGTGTGCATATGTGTAAGCGTGTGTATATCATACGGCAGTAATTACTGCATCACCACCCGCAACAACACCAGCAGCAATAACAGCAGTATCAGCAGCAGCAGCAGCAACAGTAGTAGTAGTAGTAGTAGTAGTAGTAGTAGTAGTAGTAGTAGTAGTAGTAGTAGTAGTAGTAGTAACACTAGCTATGCCGACGCATCGGAAGAAGCCATATCAACGAAGTGAGACAGCATGCTTTGATTACCGGAAAAAGGAAGAACGCAATAAACGGCCACAAACTGTGACACGTGATTTTCACCGTTCAGACGTCGATCGCTCTACTCACTTACAAACACTGACTCATCTTCCATACAAATCCATGCCAAAAAGAAAAAGAAGAAGAATAAAGAATAGAAAAAAAAACTAATTAAAAACTAAAAAAAATTCTCCATCATAGCAATCACACAACTCTGGGCCACCTGCAATAATCATGACCTTGAACGACATCAACTAACATCATAAACAAAAACAGCTCTAAGAAAATGTAATAATGACACGTAACTGTAATTGAGTCACCCAACACCTCCTATACACATCCACACTCCTTGACCTCTTATATACGTCTCCTTTCCTTTCATAGGAGCCAAGACCTATGTTGTGTGCGATAACGACAATGTAACGTGCTCCTTATATTCGCTTTTAATTTTTATTGCCTTTGGTTGCTTGATTTATTAACAGTCATTAATTTCAACGGCAATTAGAGCCGCCATCATTTAAGTTAACCTGTTAAACGTTCCCAATAAATGAGATGAAACCTCGATAAATTTAAACGACACATATTCTGGTTACTTCATGCCTGGTCACTTGCTGTTTATTCACTGCTTCCATGTTGTCAGTGAGTTCAAATATTGATTTCTATCACAGGCACAAGACCTTAGACTTGAGAGAATCATATACTATTTTATTCTTTCAGTGATGTATTGCTTACTGCCATTGAATATCTAGAAATAAATCATATTGAGCATTGTCTTAAAGTATTTTAATTTACTGGGTGGACCTCGGGACATATTGTAGACTGGGACTCATTTTTAACGATCCTCTGTTCAATCGGTGCGTTGCTGGTTACAAAGGGATAGAGCACAGGCAAAACATCGGTTAACCGGTGCAAAGAAACACAAACCTAGACACAGATACACATATATAAATACGACGAAGTGGAAAACACAGCCCTAATATTTGACCGCGATTGATTTTAACGATCTCAGAAGAATGAAATGGTAAGTCGATTCATGTGGGCTTTGAAGTAAAAAAAGATGTAACCAGATACTAGGAGGTATTCAGTACAACGTGCTAAACATGGTTTTCATTGACTGAAATTTAGATATTGAACTTTTAAATAGGTAAATAGGAAGAGGGAACAGATATGCAAAGCACTTCTTGGCTGATTCTTTATTTTATCAGTCTCAGGAGGACGGAAAGTAAAAACCATCATCGGCGAGAATTGAACTCACAAATGTCAATTATCTACAATATTATGTACAACGTTTTGTTCGATACCATTCGAGGTTTCCACTCCATCAGTCTTACTAAAATTAAGGATTAAATAATTTCATTGCAGAGATCTGACATAGAATTAAACTTGCTTTCTATCTCATTCTAATACCCGTGTTGTTCTCTTTCAGTAACCAAGCAAGAACTGTTATCCAGCTAGTTGAATGCAACAGTAGAAAGTTAGATGCATCGATAGATGACATAATACGGGTCATCAACTCACCGAAGCTCGAGATTCAACAAGAAGCGTGTAATCTAACATATTCTCACCTGAGCAGTTTCTAGATTTATTGTTATATAATTTTAAGATCGGCGTTGTTGATTTTATGAGTTATAGAATTATTGCTAAAACCCTTAGCGGCTTACCACAGAATGCGCGATCAACACTCCAGTGGATTTAAGAAGGACATTGTTCCAAATCAAACATAAAGAAGTAAGAAGGAAATATGAAAAATACTCAATGAAAAATAAATCAAACTTGAACATAGGCGCAGGAGTGGCTGTGTGGTAAGTAGCTTGCTTACCAACCACATGGTTCTGAGTTCAGTCCCACTGCGTGGCACCTTGGGCAAGTGTCTTCTATTATAGCCTCAGGTCGACCAAAGCCTTGTGAGTGGATTTGGTAGATGGAAACTGAAAGAAGCCCGTCGTATATATGTATATATATATATATATATATATATATATGTGTGTGTGTGTGTGTGTGTGTGTGTGTGTTTGTGTTTGTGTATATATGTTTGTATGTCTGTGTTTGTCCCCCCAACATCGCTTGACAATCGATGCTGGTGTGTTTACGTCCCCGTAACTTAGCGGTTCGGCAAAAAATACCGATAGAATAAGTACTAGGCTTACAAAGAATATGTCCTGGGGTCGATTTGCTCGACTAAAGGCGGTACTCCAGCATGGCCGCAGTCAAATGACTGAAACAAGTAAAATAGAGTATAGCCGTGTTTTTAATACAATATTGAGAGAGCAGAAAAATCTGCTTCCCATTTGCACAAATATACACCCACACACATACGTAGATATTTACATATTTAAATACGGGGTTATCAATTTCTCGCTTTCTCTATATGGTACACATGTGTTCCTGTATAGTTATTTTTACGCATGTGTGTGTATTTCTGTTTGAAATTATCTTAATAGAGAAGTTCTATATACAGGAAAGAAAGGAAAGCTAGATAGACGAAGTACACACATACACATACTCATACATACAAACACAATATATATTATCCGACCCTTTGTTGAGAATCAACCCCTCTCCCAACTGATACACGCCTCCTTGTGTAACAGTACAATACCATCAATATACATCAGTATATATTTATATTTATTGTAGTCATTAAGTTGACTTTAATGAATCATGGAAAACCAAAGAGCAAAATGACACCGCCTCTTGGTAACCCGAGATTGAAACTTGTCTCTCATGATTTACAACAGAGCCGTTTACGCTGTATAACAGTACATTGATATTGTCTGCGATAAGACATAGGATATTAACTCGTAAACAATGGCGGTGACTGACAGATTCATAAAATGGCATGCGTGTTCATATGTGAGTGTGTTTCTACGCGTATTTTGTATACATGTATTATTTCTATCTAACAATATACAATGAGACGCAGGCGTAGAGGTGTGGCAAGAAGTTCGCTTCTCATTCGCATAGTTCCGGGTTCAATCCTACGCCATAGTACCTTCGGTAACTGTCTTCTACTGTAGCCCCGACCAATCAAAAAACATTGTTAGTGGATTTGATAAAAGAAAACTAAAAGAAACCTACGCGAGGTTTCAGAAAGTGTATGGAGAAGAGTGTATGAGTCCCACACAAGTGTACAAGTGGTTCAGACGTTTCCAAGATGGCCGAAAACGTCGATATTGACGAAAGTTCTGCGAGACCTGCAACTAGCAGAACTGAGAAAAACGTCGCAGATGTGTGTGCAGCTGAGAGGGGAAATCGTCAAATCACCACCCGTGAGGAATCAAAGGACGTGCTGATTAGTTACGTTTCTGTTCAGTCCATTATCAATGAAGATTAGAGTAGGAGACGCTAGGCTACCAAGTTTGTGCCAAAACCTATTTTTAGCTGACCAAAGGGACACTCGGGTGTCAGCTGTACACGATTTCCTTGGTAGTGTCGAGAACGATGAAAACTTTTTGAAAACTTTGCGTAGGTCTCTGAGCGGGTATTGCCAAACCTTTGCAAAATTTAATGCAGACTCTCTGCCCAACTTTCTCTGTCATGGTGAATGCGACGATCACACACTACACACTTTTCTTCCAAGCACTGCTATAAATAGCGGAAGTAAGCTAGAACGTTAAAACTTAGTGCGCATGCACAGCAGAGTTTAAGGTAAATTTGTACCAAGCGGTTTTACTCTGCGTGCTTTAGCTTCGTTACTATGGCAACAGTCCGGATACTTATTGATCAGACCTCTTATATACACATATATACATGTATATACACAGAATAAATAATACACACAGACTCACACTCACACATTCACACATATTTGCATTGGTATAATCACAATATGAACTAACGTTACGAATAATTTCATGAAATAAATAAAAAAAATTATGGTAGCTGTGTGGTAAGTAGCTTGCTTATGAACTACATGGTTCCGGGTTCAGTCCCACTGCGTGGCATCTTGGGCAAATGTCTTCTACTATAGCCTCGGGCCGACCAAAGACTTGTGAGTGGATTTGGTAGACGGAAACTGAAAGAAGCCTGTCGTATGTATGTATATATATATATATATATATATATATATGTATGTGTGTGTGTTTGTGTGTCTGTGTTTGTCCCTCTAGCATTGCTTGACAACCGATGCTGGTGTGTTTACGTCCCAGTCACTTAGCGGTTCGGCAAAAAGAGACCGATAGAATAAGTACTGGGCTTACAAAGAATAAGTCCCGGGGTCGATTTGCTCGACTAAAGGCGGAGCTCGAGCATGGCCGCAGTCAAATGACTGAAACATGTAAAAGTAAAAGTAAAAGTAAGTAAACCATCAATGAGCTGGCAACAACTAACCAGGAAGCTTTGAGAAAGGACCCAAATCGAGCCATAGGGATAGAAACATTTTGGGGGAAGGAATATATATATATATATAAGCAGCGTTACTTCATCCTTTTTGCATCATTCTTCAGGCAGGGAGAAAGGAGGATAAAGGAGCAAGAGTGTTCCCTAAATATTTCTTGGAGTCATCGTGACGATGTTCATATTAAGGCGTCTTCGTTTCCGAAATGACTACAGCATAAAATTATCAGGCCTTTCCTTAAGCAACTTTGATGACAATTATTCAAACTTGTGATTTCCGCAGATTTTTTAAGCGTTTTGTTTGCGCAATGGCCTAGTGGTTAGGGCAGCGGACTTGCGGTCGGAGGATCGCGGTTTCGATTCCCAGACCGGGCGTTGTGTGTGTTTATTGAGCGAAAAAAACACCTAAAAGCTCCACGAGGCTCCGGCAGGAGGTGGTGACCCCTGCTGTACTCTTTCACCACTCTAAAGGCGGTGCTCCAGCATGGCCGCAGTCAAATGACTGAAACAAGTACAAAAAAAAAAAAAAAAAAAAATATAGAACCGTTTTTAGCCCGGATATATTGTACATCAGGATCGAGGTGGCGTTTCTTCCTGAGAACTATGAATGAATTGCTGTTATAAATCCGAGTAATGGAAAACCATCTTATTATCCAGTCACTAAACATAACAAGATTCAATAAGCTTCATTAGAAATGATACGGATAGACGGCAGGAGACCTTTGTCGGCAAATTCAACAACTGCATAAGTCCAGAATAAAAAGATTACCTGGACATTCCCTGTTTGATAAGAATATGAAAAATTACAAATGGATTGAAGTTCATAAAATGTAAGATTTCCAAAAATAACGAGAAGAAAAAAAGAATAGAAAAACACTAAGCTAACGTTTTTTTTCTACTCTAGGCACAAGACCAGCAATTTTGGGGGAGGGGGCCAGTCGATTAGATCGACCCCAGTACGCAACTGGTATTTAATTTATCGATCCCGAAAGGATGAAAAAGCAAAGTCCACCTCGGAGCAATTTGAACTCAGAACGTAAAGACAGACGAAATAGTGCTAAGCATTCCGCCCGGCGTGCTAACATTTTTTATTTCTTTATTGCCTACAAGGGGCTAACAATTGAGGGGACGAACAAGGACAGACAAAGGGATTAAGTCGATTACATTGACTCCAGTGCGTAAGTGGTACTTACTTTATCGACCCCGAAAGGATGAAGGGCAAAGTCGACCTCGGCGGAATTTGAACTCAGAACGTAGCGGCAGACGAAATACCTATTTCGTTACTGCCCACAAGGGGCTAAACACAGGAGACAAACAAGGACAGACAGACGGATTAAGCCGATTACATCGACTCCAGTGCGTAACTGGTACTTACTTTATCGAGCTCGAAAAGATGAAAGGCAAAGTCGACCTCGGCGGAATTTGAACTCAGAACGTAGCGGCAGACGAAATACGGCTACGCATTTCGCCCGGCGTGCTAACGTTTCTGCCAGCTCGCCGCCTTAAAACTAACGTTTATTACATTATTCAACCATTATCTAACAAAGCCGAAAATATACGCGAATTATTTAGGAACTATGACAGCAGATGGTTATTAAACAACATGAAGAATTCATGCAGAGAAATAAAATCCCAAATCCTGGATATAAATACATTAACGCTCAGACCTATACTTAACTAGACATGTTAAGACAGACCATGATTTTGAATAAAAAACTAAAATTATATGATGTACCCTCCACATGTACCCTCCACATGTCTCTTTTGCGAAATCATTAGTAGACATATAAGTAAATCTGTTTAAGCATATACCCGTGCGTATATGCATTATATATAAACATTGGTGCATAGGCTAGTTATTCTATCCGTGTTTATGTTTATGAGAATGTAGGTCTATATATTTATGTGTGTGCATATCTATAAAACAGTCTATATGCTTATAAATATGTATGCTTGCATTAATGAATGTATGCATGTACTACTGTGCGTACGTTTGCGTAGAGAGGAGACCAGCATAATGGGTTCAGATGTGATACAACGTAATACGTGTATGTGTTTGAGTGTGGCTAGTAGATCGTGCGGTTATAACCGACTATACTGAATCCTTGCATACAATATATAATTTGCTTTTACATCATATAATTTAGTTTTTTTTAATTCAAAATCATGGTCTGTCTAAAAATATTCAACCAGTTTATTTCAGACATCTTTTTAGTTTGTTATTCTTATTGCTTTATTGCCCACAAGGGGCTAAACACAGAGAGGACAAACAAGGACAGACAAACGGATTAAGTCGAATATATCGACCCCAGTGCGTAACTGGTACTTATTTAATCGACCCCGAAAGGATGAAAGGCAAAGTCGACTCGCAGAATTGAACTCAGAACAACGTAAACGCAAACGAATACCTATTTCATTACTGCCACAAGGGGCTAAACACAGAGAGGGACAACAAGGACGGACAAACGGATTAAGTCGATTATATCGACCCCAGTGCGTAACTGGTACTTATTTAATCGACCCCGAAAGGATGAAAGGCAAAGTCGACCTCTGCGGAATTTGAACTCAGAACGTAACGGCAGACGAAATAGCTATTTCTTTACTGCTCACAAGGGGCTAAACACAGAGAGGACAAACAAGGACAGACAAACAGATTAAGTCGATTATATCGACCCCAGTGCGTAACTGGTACTTATTTAATCGACCGCGAAAGGATGAAAGGCAAAGTCGA
>NC_043004.1:10415166-10432666 GCF_006345805.1 Octopus sinensis
AATCTATAACTAAGAAGATATGTGACGCGTCTCACCATGTCTTACTGAAAAAAAAAAAGAAAATACCAGCCCACAAAAAAACAAAACAGAAAAAAAACAACACTAGATTTAAAATTGGCGGAACGGGGTAAGATTTGAACCCATATGTTAAATGGTAAACAAATGCTATAGGGTATTTTGTACGGCACATTGTAGCGTCCACCATCCACCTGCTACATTCGTGAGCAATAATTAATTTTATAAAAGGCGGTGAGCTGGCATAATCGTTAGCACGCTGGGCGAAATGCTTAGCGGTATTTCGTCTGCGTTACGTTGTGAGTTCAAATTCCGCCGAGGTCGACTTTGCCTTTCATCCTTTCGGGGTCGATAAATTAAGTACCAGTTACGCACTGGGGTCGATGAAATCGACTTAATACCTATGTCTGTCCTTGTTTGTCCCCTCTGTGTTTAGCCCCTTGTAGGTAGTAAAGAAATAGGTATTTTGTCTGTCTTTACGTTCTGAGTTCAAATTCCGCCGATGTCGTCTTTGCCCTTCATCCTTTTGGGGTGGATTAAATAAGTACCAGTTACGCACTGTGGTCGATTGTCCCCTCTATATTTAGCCCCCGGTGGGCAGTAAAGAAATAAAGAATTAATTTTACATCGTTCTCTATTTAATAAACAACTGAGTGCATAGGATCGTTAATGTAATAAATAGACAAATAAAGAAATAAACTAATGTTGGTTTCTTTACGTCCATGTAACTTAGCAATTCGACCAAAAGACCGACAGAATAAGTACCGGGCTTTCAAAAACAAATTAAGTACTGTGGTCAATTTGTTTGACTAAATCCTTAAAGACATTGACCCAGTATGGCCGCAGCCCAATGACTGAAACTAACAAAAAGAAAGAAAGTGTTAAAAATCGAAAACACCTTCTTTTCTACTCTTGGCACAATGCCTAAAAGGTTTGGGGAGAAGGGACCAGTCGATTTGACCGAATCCAATACACAACTGGTACTTAATTTATCGATTTCGAAAGCATGGAAAAAGCAAAGCCTACATCGGCGGAATTTGAACTCCCAACGTGGCGCCTGGTGAAATAACGCTAAGTACTTCGGCCGGTGTGCTAACGTTTCTGCCAGCTCGTCGCCTTTTAAAATTGAAAGATCTCTAGCCTCATGAACAATATGTATTGGTATTTCTGTATCACGTGACACCATTAGAATGACAGTTTAAGACATTTTTCTCCTGTGGTTTTTTAAAAATATCCCTGTAGATCTAATCCAGAAAAATATTGAAGCTTATATTTAGTATTTCGATATTATTGTTCCATTTGTAAAGGTTATGGTAATAAATAACAACCTTTTACAGATAGAAAACGGCTATTTTTATCTTAAAGCTAACCACGATAGAAAGTATTGTCCTGTATTAATGGTTACTTGCCATTATTATCAAAAGAAAGGATGCTTCGCGAAATTAAGTAAATCAAAGTCTTTATAAAAGAAATTTAAAAAACAACAGCTTTACGCATGCATCTTCCATCTTAGCGATTAAAAAAAAAACTTCAAGAAGAGTATTAGCTTCCACTTCAGTTTCGATTAATGGAAAGTTCTTAGAAGCTTTTGTGGATTCATGCGGATTTCCTATGCCTATAGACATGTATTTGTCCACATAAATTATATTAACACTCTTTTAAGATTATTAAAGCTCTACTTGATGAATATTTAATTGTTCTTGTCGGACTATTAACATTCTACATAGATTGAATTTTCAGTCGTTATAAAATTAATCATATTTAAATCATTAATACTTACAATTTCAAAAATTAAAACTTACATTTTTTTTTTTGCTTTATATATTCTCATACACGCCCGCGCGCATACGAACACAAGCATGCGCACACACATAAATGTTCTTTGCTACATATTTACTTCCGTTTCTTTTTTTTTTTTTTTTCTTTGATTTCTACATAAGATTTATTTCTTGACCTTATGTCTCATATATCTTTTAATTGTCTCAGCCATTAGACTGCGTCCATGCTGGAACACCGTCTAGAATAATTTTTATCGAATCGACCTCTGTACTTGCTTTTTTTTTTAACTCTGGAACTTTTCTCTTGATCGCTTTTATCGAAGCGTTAAGTTACGGGGAATGTAAACACACCAAACCGGTGCCAGTTGAGGCAGTGGTGGGTGACAAACAAACACACATTCATACACATAAACACAAACACAAACACACACACACACACACACACACACCACACACACACACACACACACACACGAGTTTCTTTCACTTTCCGTCAATCGAATCCACTCACAAAGATTTGGTTGACCCGAGGCTATAGAAGAAGACGCTTGCGCAGGGTTCGCTGTAGGGTTGAACCCGAAACATTGTGTTTGGGAGGCAAACTTCTTACCAGACAGCCCCGCCTGACATGAAGAATTTTACAAATAAATTATTGATTGACATTAACATTAATACTACTGAGCTGGCAGAAGCGTTAATGCACCGGACAAAATGCTTAGTAGCATTTCGTCCGTCCGTATTTCCTGATTTCAAATTCTGCCGAGGTTAACTTTGCCTTTCATCCTTTCGGGCTCGCTAAATTAAGAACCTCTTTAGTCCTCCCACCTCAAATTTCAGGCCTTATGCTTTTAGTAGAAAAGATTATTACTATTATTATTATTATTATTATTATTATTATTATTATTATTATATTATTATTATTATTATTATTATTACTACTACTACTACTTTTATTATTTGGGGGACCAGCTGCCAGTTTTCTTAGAACACCGGACAAAATGCCTAGCGGCACTTTGCCCGTCCTTACCCCACGGTTGACTTTGCCTTTTATCCTACTGAGGTCAATAAAAATAAAAGAAGTACCGGTTGAGTTCTGTCGACAATGTAATCGACTAGCTTTCTCCCACCAAAATTTCATGACTTGTGTCTTTAGTAGAAAGAATTATTGTTATTATTATTATTATTATTATATTATTATTATTATTATTGAGTGAGAGTGCAGTGCATGCTATCAAAGTGACACTGGGGTAATATATACGAAACCCAGCATACCCATCATGACTACTCGTCTGATAAGGGTACGTCAGGCACATGCATCACAACGATAAATGCGTGATATGGTGATCTCATATCAAGATAAACAGCGCATGACCTTGCAGGTGAGGACCAGTTAGAATTTTCTTCTGGTCGAGTAAACCATTCCGCTCAACAGGTCCCTGAATAAGGGTTGTTTAAGGATGTTGAACGAAACACCCATGTTTCCAAAAGTGAATTATTGAAACCCCAAAGAATCCCTCTCAACACATGGATATGATGTTCCCCCACTACTTCTGCTTGTGATCAGAGATACACATATCGTCAGCCACTAAGGGACAAACTCAACTGGTTATGGTCAAACAACTGACAAGTAAATCTGTGGTATTGAGCAGAATATTTGCTGTAGCCCATCTTTTATACCAAGACAAAACAATGTACATGATAAGACTTCCAATCAGTTAAGATCAGAAGCCATGAAAGCTACTGCCTGGTACTGCATCAGGGCGTTTATTATTATTATTATTATTATTATTATTATTACTATTATTATTATTATTATTATTATTATTATTATTATTATTATTATTATTATTATTATTATTAATATTATTATTATTTTTATTACACTTTTTGAGTGAGAGAGCAGTGCATGCCATCAAAGTAACACTGGGGTAAAATATACGAAGCCCAGACAAAACAATGTACATGATAACACTTCCAATCAGTTAAGATCAGAAGCCATGAGAGCTACTGTCTGGTACTGCATCATCATCACCATCATCATCATCATCATCATCATCACCATCATCATCATCATCATCATCATCATCATCATCATCATCATTATTATGATTTTTTATTTTTATACAGATTAATTTAAAAATAAAAGTAATGTATGTTTTAGACATGCCGACAAATATATTTAGTAGGCTAAAAAAAAATGTGTTAGTGTACTTTAAGAATCTTATTATACATTTCAGTCAGAGCAGTAATTTCTCCCACTGATAATGACGCTTCGAATCATGGGCTTTCGTCTGCACGCTCCGCTAGCACGTTTCATTGGCTTTTCGTGTCTTTTTAGTCATTACTCATTATCGTCGACTTACTTCACACCACGCAGTCGTGTTTTATAATTGTGTCTACTGCGTTATCTTGCCTTTTTAAAGTCACTATTTTTTATGAAATGTTTTGCTGTTTTATCTGTGATATTGTGACAAATATTATTTGTAAACCTAAATGTCAAAAACATTTCTGAAAATGAAGTAATAATTAATGCGAAAAAAAAAAAAAAAAACGTTTTCTGGCTATAATTATGTTGTGATTCGAAGTAGAAGAATTTTATAGACAAATTTTGTAGTTAGGTATCTCAAATAAACTAAGAAATATTTATTACATAAAACGCTATTTACTACTATATTTATCACATATTCTATATCTTTACAATTTTACACACACACACAAACATATACACACATGCACAAACATACACATGTATATATATTATGATAACGTGTGGGGATAATGATATTAATAACTAGTTGTTATTAACCACATCAATGCATGTATGTATATATTTATACACCTATTTTGTACTATATGCGTGTTTGTAAACATGTGTATTAATATAAGGACTTATATGCGTATATGTTTGGTTGTCTTTCTTTTATCTCTCTGTGCGTGCATATACTTGTATATACATATATAACGATTTAAAAAAAAATAATATTGATGTAGGTATTAGTCACAAGGCGGGCTTTTCATCATGAAACTGTATAACATTATATAATCAACTTCATGTATTTGAATGTTTTTCGCAAAGATATGCATTCCATTTAAATAGCACCAGTGAGACTATACGATATCGCATGAACACTCAGCTCTGAGCGTTTTTTATGGCAAAACAGCTGTAAGCTAATGAAATGCATTCCCGTACATTAATTTATACACATAAACATTCAGGCACACACACACACACACACGCACACACACACACACACACACACACACACACACACACACACACACACACACACGTAGACATAATAATATTTAACAAGAACAAATTTGACAGTGACTTCGGAGTTGCAGCCAGCTAACCCATCATCGAACTATCCGGATAATATTCTTGTTAAAGAATAATCAAAATCTACTCTACCAAAAGTATTGAATAGTTCTTCAGTTTTATGGAAAAATGATTTTATTATAACATAAAGATAACATACATATACATATGCATACAGACACACACACACACACACACACACACACACATATATATATAATATATATATATATATATATATCTGAAACAGTATAGGCGCAGGAGTGGCTGTGTGGTAAGTAGCTTGCTAACCAACCACATGGTTCCGGGTTCAGTCCCACTGCGTGGCATCTTGGGCAAGTGTCTTCTACTATAGCCTCGGGCCGACCAAAGCCTTGTGAGTGGATTTGGTAGACGGAAACTGAAAGAAGCCTGTCGTATATATGTATATATATATATGTGTATATGTGTTTGTGTGTCTGTGTTTGTCCCCCTAGCATTGCTTGACAACCGATGCTGGTGTGTTTACGTCCCCGTCACTTAGCGGTTCGGCAAAAGAGACCGATAGAATAAGTACTGGGCTTACAACGAATAAGTCCTGGGGTCGATTTGCTCGACTAAAGGCGGTGCTCCAGCATGGCCGCAGTCAAATGACTGAAACAAGTAAAAGAGTAAAAGAGTAGAGAGAGTATTAATATCAAACGATAATCTTTATATTCAACTTGACATGGCTCTCTTATGAGAAAACCGAAAACTGCGTTATTAGCCTTGAATGATCCTCTCATATAGGCGCTTGGACATAAAAGCACTTATATAAATCATAGCAAGCCAAGTTCGTCTGTTATGGGCGCCGGAATTCCCATGTCACGTGATTTCGATCTATTGGACTTCCTCGGTGGAAACGGCCATGGCAGTGAAATCTCACTTCTGCGATATATAGATTATTCAGAGAATGGTTTGATTTATAATCCATGGACAGTCTATATCCAGCATTGGAACTGCTAACATTTATTTCTGCTCGCCGTGGATTATAATCAAATGGTATCAGGACAGTTAACTCCCTCTCCCCAACACTATTACCGCCCCCATAGGAGAGTTTCCCCCCACCCCAATGACAACTACTCTCTAGGGCAATTATCCTCCTTAGTTATTTATCCCTCTCCATTATATTAAGAAGTTTTAAATCATCATGCGTTATCCTTAGGAGTAATTGTCATTGGGGGGGGGGGTTATTGTCCATGGGGGTGGGTAAGTATCCTAGACTCCATCGAACCATTCAGAATTACAGCAATCAAATAACGACAATGGAGCGCACAACAGACATCAGCGATCTGACTGTCGCTTGTACTTTTAGCAAGAGATGTACTCTTAGCAAGAGATGTACTCTTAGCAAGAGATGTACTCTTAGCAAGAGATGTACTCTTAGCAAGAGATGTCTTTTACATCTATCACGCTCGTTCTTATCAGTCCGAGTTGCTGGATAATTTTTCGTTCCTTTAAGAATATTGTAGAACGGAACCTTTTCATAGATTGGAATTTAAATCCTAATCTCTACAGAAGCTTATTGCTTCAAGAAAACATTGAACTTGAATTGCTTTTAATTCTCACGATTATAGATAACAACTCGGGCTGTAATTTCTGAGCCCGAGTCAGGGGAGTGTGGACGGTGTCAAGAGAACGTCTGCTACGAATGATATTTTTTGACACAGGGCATCTCTAAGACGATCGCCAGACGCTGACCGAAAAGAAATGAACTGCGACCAGGTTCAATAAAAGGAGCCCGATTTCTTGGCTGCAATTACATACTTGAAGTTAGTGTTGGTAGAAATTAAATCAGCTTACAAATACACGTTCACTTTACTAAATTTATACTCGGGCTAAGCCTGAACAGCCCGAATGCCGGAATCGCCACAGATATAGAGGGTACGGCAGAAATACCTCCCACATTTAAAACTTTCACCAAAGTGTTGCTAATGAACTTATGCAAGTGCCAATGATATTTTTATTTAGCTAATGAACAAAAACTGTAACCCTTTGTTTAAACAATAGTAAAATTAACTTTTCATAAATGTTGTTTCTTTTTCCTTTTATCAACCTTTCAAATGTGAGAGGTATTTCTGCCGTACCCTACATGTATATATATATATATATATATACAAGTGCAGGGATACTCTAAAATGCCACGTGGAGTGCATGAGCGCATAAATCGATATCAAAATGGGCAAATGGTAAAATCCCTGCTAAAGAAAGCCAAAGCGGCAAGAATTATGCAATTTAAAACACTTGATGGATTTATAGTTGAATATAGCAACAGAGCGGATGATAAACGGATTTCATAGAGAGATTTATTAAAAAAGATATTGTTTCTCAGTTTTAAGTGTATAAAAGGTGAATCACTTGCTGCAGGTATGTATTATTCTTCCGAAGAGCAATGAGTGAAAATGGTACAAATTGAAGCAGAGCCGATCTGTGAAAGTAATTCTAAACCATTATACAGTAAGTGTGATAAGCGACATTAATGTGAATGGTTTCCAAATTTGCTGTCCTAGTACTTCTGTGGGATGCCCGTTCCAGATATTTGGTTTGAAGTAAACAAAACAGAAAGAGCTTGCAAACTAAGGTCTTACCTCTCTACGATGTGGTGTCAAAGCGAGAAATACTAAAACTTTTGCTACTTCAGCAACACGGTGTTTAAGGGCGTGTTCTATCAAATAAGAACCTGCATTTGAGCAGGCACTACGAGGATAATGAAAATACAGTAAAGAGAAGAATTAGATATAATAAATGGATTGTAGAAAAGAAATCGTGTAGTGACAAGCACACCCAGCCAGAAGTAATTAAGAGACAGAAAATTCAGGGCATGAACGAGTTTATTTGATATTTTTTGACATTAGATTACGCTCTCCTTTTACTCTTTTTCTTGTTTCAGTCATTTGACTGCGGCCATGCTGGAGTACCGCCTTTAGTCGAGCAAATCGACCCCAGGACTTATTCTTTGTAAGCCTAGTACTTATTCTATCGGTCCCTTTTGCCGAACCGCTAAGTTACGGGGACGTAAACACACCAGCATCGGTTGTCAAGCGATGTGTGGGGGGGGGGGCAAACACACACACACACACACACACACACATATATATATATACTTATATTCGACGGGCTTCTTTCAGTTTCCGTCTATCTAATACACTCACAAGGCTTTGGTCGGCCCGAGGCTATATCAGCAGTCGGACTGAACCCGGAACCGCGTGGTTGGTAAGCAATCTACTTACCACACACCCACTCCAAGAAACGTCAAGGAATTTGCCGCCTTATTTTAGGCTATTAAGACGATGAATGTCATATCGGTCACTGAGAAACAAGAACATCGTCTATTCGAAAACTGACCATTTTCAATTAAGAGTTATCAGCGAGAGGCATTTTAGTATATACACCAAAGTTGAGAAGTAGTAAAAATTGTTCTGGAGATACAAAATATCTGGTAATATTAAATCAATATCCAAAGGTGAATGGGACTCTTTAAAATCTCACTCAACTCTATCATTACATCTTAAAATTATTTCTGACCATCTACATGAATGTTGCTTCGTAGGAAAGAAGCTTTTCAAAGCAGAAATTCATAAAGAACAACGTGATTGATTTAACATGGGATATCACTGAAAACATTTCGACGTCAATAGAAAGGGATCAGGGGATATCAATGTAAATAATGGATATCAAGGATTTCGCGATGCCAGTGGAAATAGAATTAGTGAAATGCGTTGGATTCCGTAACTGGATTAAAAAATAAGAAACATTGAAAGTTAAGTTTAGAAATTTGCTAAGATGTTCTCTAAATGTTTAAATTCTAAGATGTTCTCTAAATGTTTAAATTCTTTAATATTTGGTCCTATTTATTTTAATGGCATTCCTTTATGAGCATATTTCCATATTGTCTTTATACAAGTTGTACGTTGTTGATTAAGCAAATGTAAGCTACACAACTGTGCAGTTTAGCGTTGATAAATAACTGACCACTCCATTGCAGTCGGTGTGCGAAGTGGTTTCCTCTTTGGATCCGATGTCTTACAAAAATCTGCTCCAGCATTTTGTGCTGTGTTGGAAATATCATATCTGAGATAACACTAACACCAAAATGTAATGACCATTGCTTATCTCTAAGAAAATATGAGTGCTGTGAAGAGAGAATAATTTCTGCATGGAATATGTTGATCTTCTATGAAACAACGTTGTCCTGGGGTGCGCCTTGGTGAGAAATTTTCCACATACAGATGCATAGTACCACGTGATAAGCTGAGGTCCAAGATTCCATGTATATAAGGTTTAGCTTCAAAATTATAGCCGTTCAGTCGGGAAATATTTACGTTGAAAATGATTTAACCTTTATCACGCAAGAGTTACACCGTAAGAAAGAGCAAACCACGACAAAATCCTTTGTCACTGACGTAGGATGTTCAAAACAACAGGCAAAGTAATTTGAAGAGAAAACAAATGTCAAACTCAGTTTCATTTAAAACGCAATTTAAGTTTGTTCTTTGTTATTTAATATAATTTATTTTAATTAAATGATTTAATTCTATTCAGTCTGTTCAATAAAATAGATATACACACGTATACACACACACACACGTTTTATGTTTTGTTCAATGAATAAGCGTTTGAAGATATATATATCTGTATGTGCATATATGTCCACTTACGAATGTACGTAAGCGTATATGCGTGCGCAGGCAAGCACGCACACACACGCACTCACACACACAGTCACACACACACACACACACACACACACACACACACACACTCACACACACATGTATATAATCATATATATATACATGTATACATATAAATATATGTATATATATACACATATATATATATATACTCATGCATACATAAATATATATGCATATATATGCGTGTGTATATATACACACAGATATAGATACAGACATATATATATACACACATATATACACACACATTCATGCATGCATGCATACATACATACATACATGCATACATACATACATATATATATATATATATATATATATATATATATATATATATATGTATGTATATAATCTGCAAAATGAAAACCATACGGAATTTCATTTTACTATAAAGAAAATCCTGTGAAACTCAAAGTTTCATGTCATTAGCTCTGATTTATAATCAGATTACGGTTAATGCTACAAAAATCCAAACTACTTCAAGTTTTCTGCAAACATTTAATTTCAAATTTTTGATTATTTATAGTTTATATAAACGAATTTAATTAAGAATATAATTGTGATAATTCGTGCAATTATTAGTAAAGCTGGTGAATATTTAACTGTAAAGGCAGTGAGTTTGAACATAGCTAAAAAGAAACAAAATGATTCGCAAAATGGAGGCCTAATCCATTTACATATCTCATACAGCCATAATGTTTCACGTTAATGTAAGCATAATTTTGAAGTAGTTCTTAAATTTTTTTTTTATCCCAAATTCTATTGTTTCCTTTTTACTTTAATCACATGACATAATGTAAATATAAATACATTTAAATTGCGTGTATAATGTTGTAAATTAAATGTGTAATTCTAATTTTGCTACATTTCTATCTCACTGCTATTGGCACTACCATTCAGAAGAGATACAGGAATTACTATTTAAAACTAATGTTGGAACCAAAAAAGAAAACAGAAACAAAACCCAAAACTAAAGATTGTGTATGGTTTCTCCCAGAGGAGATCAAGGGGCGTGGTGGTGGCATTAACATGTGTTAGTGTGGTGGCACTAACATGTATTAGGTTATACCGTCTCTTGTAGAACCATTGTTTAGAACTCGTCAATTAGTTTTATTCCTACGATTGATAATTACCTTTGATCCTCTATATTTTACTTGTTCCTGTCATTGAAGTACGACCATGCCGGAGCACCAACCCAAGGGATTTTGTTGAATAATCGACCCCAAATACTTACTTGTTAAGTCTAGTACTTATTCTGAGCCGATAGATTACGGCTGTTAAGCGGTGTGGGAAGAGATACAAAGAAAATCTCACACACACACATACACACACACACTCACGCACACACATACACACTCACACATACACACACGTACATGTCCACATGCGCACACACATTCACACGCTCACAAACATATCCACACATTCAAACACACACACACACACACACATCCACATATACACACACATACGTCCGCACATTCACCCGTAGACACACACATCCACACACACACACACGTCCACACATTCACATGCGCCCTCACATTCGCACGTACACACACATCCTCAAGAGACACACACACACACATACACACTCACACGTACAAACACGCACACACACACAAGTCCACACATTTATACGTGCACACACATCCACACGTACACACACACATTCACACACTCACACATTCACACACACACATGGACTCACAGCCACGCACATTTACGCATACGATGGCATTCCGCACAGTTTCTTTCTATCAAATTTTCGCATAAGGCATTGATCGATGCCGGGCTATACTAGAAGCCACACACCCAAGATGCTGCACAGTAGGATTGAACGTGAAACCTCGTGGTTGCAAACCGAGATCCTTAACTACATACTGACGCCTGCACCAGAATAATAATTTGTTTCAAATTATGGCGTAGGGCTAACAGGTGTTTGAAGAGGGGAGGGAGTCAATTACATCGACCCTAGTGCTTGACTGATACTTATTTTATCGGCGGTGAAAGGATGAAAGGCAAAGTCGACCTCGGCGGAATTTGAACTCAGAGCGTAAAGACGGACGAAGTGCCGTTAAGCATTTTGTCCGGCATGCTGACTGTTCTGCTAGCTCAGCGCCTTCCGCACCTGGATAATAATAGATGAACTCATTTTCCAATTCAATTACATCTTTTCGCAATCAAATTACATATGTTGATTGAAACCTCTTCAGGGAATATCATTAATTACAACAGATGTGACCCTTTAATTTATACATTTATTTGTTGCTGTTGTTGTGATTGTATAGTTAAATATCATGCTTTATTGAGACCAATCGTCTAAGCTGTTCTCGGTGTTAGTGTTTTGCTTCGATGTCTCGTATAGTTTTATTAGGCACTCCAACGCTATTTAGTATATTTATACTTTTATCGAGCTCGCGAAGAAATTTCTAAGCGGTCACTTGATCCGCTAGAAATAGCAGCCAATACCAATACCCCATAATATCACACCGAACTTTCGAAGAAATAGCGGAAAATGAAGAAAAACACCCAATAACATATTGGGTAATGTAGTTCTGGATACATGGTCGCGAAGAAAATTTTATTGTCTCGAGTGGGAGACCGTTGATCATTGATCTACCTGTACGGGAAAAACGAGAAAAAGAATATGACAATGATAAATAATAATTAAAGGAGAATATAGATAAACTCTAAAAGTATTATTAAAAGTCTTAGACAATTGCAGGGAATGTTTAACCCTTAGGAAACAACAGGGTCGATCTATTAGCCGTAAAGTCGAATGACGAAGATTGTATTAGTTCATTAAATTTTCTACTTGAATATATATACTTTTATACGTGTAAAGTGATTATCTATTATATAAAATCCGTTCTGTCTGTCTGTCTGTGTGTCTTCTAGGATCTCGGGTATCCTCCATCCGATTGCGCTCAAATTTGATTTGTTGATACCGACGGTTTCAGGGCGTGTATAAGTCTTGAAAAAGTTACAAAAATCGATTCCAGGTGAAAATGCGATCGATAAACCCGATTCTGTCCTGCTTTTCTTCCGTCAGCCTGTACATAACTGCACCTTCCATTTTTTGTTGTTCTTGTATTGCTTAAAGACACATTTCTTTCCTGCCAAGCTTTCTGTTTAAACCATGTTTGTGTTCTCCCAGTCAACAGCCTTATCATTACTGGTACTTTAAAATCTTCGGTTGCATATTTGTGTGAATAAAATCGTTTTTCTTTGGAATAGTAAAAAAGTCTACCTTTTGCTGGTGTTTCAAATTTAGGTTAAATCAGTGTTTCTCAAAGTTGTTTTGAGAAAATTTGGTTTAAATGTTTGACAACTCAGCACCGTCCATTGGACGAAAGATAGAAATAAACACGGAAATCCTCTCATCAACCATGTTGACCAGAGTCCATCGTAGTTTCGGCGTGCTCGAAGCACGATACGAATAGGCTGTCATTTTTGCGGAATGGAGGAAATGCATAGCCTGCTGTTGTGTGTGAACTTGTTAGTCCAAGAGTAGTGTATTTCGGCTATCAACAGTCAAATAATCGGAGTTCATGAAGAGATCATATCTTTCGTGGCACCAATTGATGTATAATGCAGGCTGGCAGAGTGTGAGCTGTTTCTTTTGAAATAGAATACGCAGCAATGGATTTTGAGAGAAATGAATGTTCTTCACTCAGCAAACATAAATACACATATGTATGCATATACAGGCAAATACATAGAATATTGGAAACATTTCACCGTTGTTGCCAAATACGAATCGATCCTGCGAGCCTGTGTCCAAGGGCATCACTTTATGGCTAATTTATATCGTTTCCTTATCGAAAAATTTTACATTAGTCTATTTCTTTCTTTCTTTCTTTCTTCCTTCCTTTCATTCCCTCTTTCTGTCTGTCTTTCTTCCTTTCATATTTCTTTCTCATCTTCATCCTTCTCCATTCACCACTACAGATGTGGGTACGTGCATGTATGCATATGTGTACGTAAATACACACACGCACTCATACACACACACACACATACATACATTCATACATATCTATACCTATATATGCATACATACACAATATACAAAGACGTATGAATGGTCGTATGTGCGTATGCGTGTGCTTTCACGTATATCTTTGTTTCCTTTTAATTCCTCATGTTTTCTAGCAAGAAAATTCTAAGCCACTAAAGTCACAAGGTATAATTTGCTAGATACACATCCCATTATCAGTTTCCACACTAAATAGTTTTTTGTACAAATCTTCCGGTTGGTTTCTGTTGCAATTTATCGCTTCTACAATGACAGTTGATCAATTTTCAACCTTGCCATGGCATAAGGCCAGCTACGTCCGGCTTTCAAAGCAACATAATTTGCCATCGATACAAAAGGCAGCCATTGATTCTGAATGTATACATGTCGAGTTGGTCGGTCGGTTGGCTGGACGGTGTGTTTGTATGTTTGTCTGCCTATTTGCCTGTTTGCCTGTCTCTTTTTCTTTATCATTGCGTGGTAAGGTAACTGTCCGATATTATACCTGTGTCTATCATTTTACAACGGATATATACCTTTCATTTCACTTCATTGTTATTTGCTGCAGAAAAAAAAAATATATGTATATAAAGAAAATAAAAATAAAGTTGCAACTACGAAATAGTCCTGACGGAGAGTAATGTTGTTTTAGCTTGGTTTGTTAAATAGAAACAAAAGACAGCGGTAACAACATCAACAGCAATAGAAACATTAACAGCGACAAGGACGGAGACACCATCTACATCAGCAGAACAAATAAGAACAAAAATTTGAATAGTAGTAACAATGATAACAACATCAGTAGCAGTTGTAATAACAATATGAAACAAGAAACGACGCTGTATTAAAGAATGAAAATCAAATGTATTTAGTAAGCGAAACGTCAGCTAAATTAGATATATAGAAAGACAACAATGTCCGACAAACAACATGCTGATCAGTCAGAACTTTACTGGCAAAGAGAAGAGCACAAAAGCAAAAATAAAATAAAACTATACGTGACTAGATTTACTATCCGCCATAACTAGATTACGTTTCAGTGAAGTTTTTGTATTTTTGAACCCTGAGAAAAATATTCTGTAAATGTTAGAGACTCTATAACCAATATTACTTACATTGCTAAGAATTCACGAGCCAGTGTGGGAACATTTATATGGTCGAGCAACTTGCTAGAAATAGTTCACAAATCTCTAATAAATTTTATCATTATATCTGGAGTAAGAAACGCGTGGAGAAAAACAACAACCAAAAACGAAACGAAATAAAAGTAGCTAGTCATAGCGGGAAACACTTCAACCATAGATATGTTCCATCAGAGCATCCTCACCCTTCTCCCTTTTCTCATTTCGTCACTTAGTCATTAGATTGAAGCCAAGCTAGGGCACTGTCTACAAAGGTTCTAATCTAACAACTCACCCACCACCCCCGTTCTTATATTTAAGACTGGTACTCTTCGGTCTCTTAGCAGAACCGAATGCTAAGTTACGGGGACGTAAACAAACCAACACTGGATGTCAGGTGGTGGGATAGACTCACGTATTTATATATATACATACATACATACATACATACACACACACACGCACGCACACATATTTTTTATAGATATAACGGGTTTTCACAAAGTTTCCGTCTACGAATTTCACTCACAACTTACTGGTCGCTCGGGGCTATAATAGAAGACACTTGCCTCAAGATACTGCGCAGTAACACTGAACTGTGATTGCTAGATGAGCTTATTAACCTCTCAGCCATGACTACTCCCTAGTTGACTTGGTGGGAGGGGGGGAATTTGTGAACAATGGAATCGGTGACTTGTGTTTTACCAAAGGACCAGCTGCTGGTTCATAGCATTTCTGTTGGTGATACTACAAGTAGAGTGTGTAACTCGGTTCTGGGTGTTTCTTTCACAAAGCAACGTTTATTTTGATTTTTCTGGGTTTTTTTTTTAATATTCTACTTCGATATAACTCAATGAAACACACAAAAATATACACACACAAAATGCGCATAACCCTTGCACTCAAGCACTTATATGTATTTGTGAGTGTATCCACCAACCCACCCATCCATCCCTCCATCCCTCCATCCATCCCTCAATCCATCCCTCCATCCATCCATCCATCTATCTATCTATCTATCTATCTATCTATCTATTCTTTTAGTCTTTTATTTGTTTCAGTGATTTGACTGCGGCCATGCTGGAGCACCGCCTTTACTCGAACAAATCGACACTAAGGCTTATTCCTTGTAAGCCTAGTACTTATTCTATCGGTCTCATTTGCTGAACCGCTGGAGTTACGGGGACGTAAACACACCAATATCGGTTGTCAAGCGATGCTGGAAGAACAAGTACACACACACACACACACACACACACACACATACATATATACGATATGCTTGTTTCAGTTTCCGTCACAAGGCTTTGGTCGACCCGAGGCTATAGTAGAAAATACTTGCCAAGGTGTCACGTCTTTAAACTGCAAACTGTCATGTAAAAGTTCATTCGAGATTTTCAACTGGCGCAGCTGCATACGAACATCACACATGCGGACAAAATATCGAGCTACGTTATAAGAAATAAATTTGTTATTCCTTTAAATATAACGGTACTGCTTTTTTTGAATTCATTACCGTTTTAATATCTCCTGCCCGCATAGAACTGAGAACTACGGGGTTGCTAAAAGAACACCTTAATCAATGTGTGTGTGTGTGTGTGTGTGTGTGTGTGTGTGTGTGTGTGTGTGTGTGTGCCTGTCCCTCCAACATCGCTTGACAACCGATGTTGGTGTCTTTACGTCCCGTAACGCCAGCGGTTCGGCAAAAGAGACCGATAGAATAAGTACTAGGCTTACAAAACATAAGTCTTAGAGTCGATTTGTTCGAGTAAAGGTCATGCTCCAGCATGGCCGCAGTCAAATGACTGAAACAAATAAATATATTTCGTTGATTGTAGCACTTGTTCGACCATCACGTTTTTCAAAGTTGTTAATATCTGACATTGCTACTCCTAGGGGATAAAATGGCCACTGGCGTTGGCATTCCTTGCCTGCCTTTAAAGCGCAAGCCGTATTGTAAAAGTTCATTCAAGATTCTCAACTGGTGCAGTTGCCTACGAACATCAAAACTGCGTACAAAATATGGAGCTACGTTATAAGAAATAGACTTATCATTCCTTTAAATATATCGGCTCTGCCTTTTTTTTTAAATCAACAAAACAAATCACCATTTCACATTCGATTATATGACTCATTCTAAAGTATATGACAGAACCTAAATTGAATGACATCAAAGACGAATACATTGAAAAACAAAATGCATTCAACAATAAGTTTTGTATTCAGAGTGTGTCAGTTATTGTTTCAGGTGTATTAGAGTGAAGTCACCCATGATAAAGTAGATCCACGAGCAAGGTGTTTCATTTACGACAAATTGTCTTATGTTAAGACAGAAAATAGCTATAACTAACATATTCGATGTGCTTGTATTATTGTTGTAGTTGCTGTTGTTGTTTTTGTTGTTGTTGTTGTTGTTATTATTATTATTGTTATTATTATTATTATTATTATTATTATTATTATTATTATTATTATTATTATTATTATCATTATTATTATTATTATCATTAATAATATTATTATTTCCTTCT
>NC_043004.1:10437666-10445166 GCF_006345805.1 Octopus sinensis
GAAATCAGCGAGGAAACTTTGTCAAACCCAACCTCCAAGAAATCGTGAATTAGGCGAAGAATTCGTGGAATAAAATTACCAATAGTTGCGTTGCCAATGCACTACGAGCAAGGTACTTGGACAAAAAGTGTTCATTTAAGGAAAGTTGTATTGCCAAACATGAGAGATCGAAGTCCAGGTTTCTACAGGAAATGGATTTGCAAGAAAATTCAGTCTCAAGTTCAGGATTTGATGATTTATAACGGTATTCTAGAAAAGGAAGAAATGTTTGCACTTAACTAAAAACAATAAGCCAATAAAGAAACTTTTGGTGACTAAAAACACGAGGAGTTTCCTTTCTAAACTTTTTCCTCTTTCCCGAGGACATGAGACTTTTCTGACTTTCCCGGATTTTTTTCCGCAAGAAATATAACCAAGTCTACGAAACTACACCCTAGTGCATTTTTTGGATGCAAAATTAAGACCGGTTTCATTATCGGGAAGACACGGTATGTATATATATGTATATGTATATATATATATATATTATATATATATATATATATAATATATATATATATATATATATATATATAGATATATACATGCTTATATATGTATATATATACACACATATATATACATATATGTGTATGTATATAAATATATATATACATAAACACATGTACATGCAATGTCTTTGCATCTCTCTCTCTCTATATGTATATATATGTGTATATATATATATATATATATATATATATATATATGTGTGTGTGTGTGTGTGTGTGTGTGTGTATTCATATATATACAAATATATACATATATATATAAATATTGATAGAACTGGTAAGGCAACAAATGAATGAAAGATACCTCGATATTAAATAGAGGAATTTATCTGTAAATATAATATGTGACAATTATTCGGTAGCCATGATAAAACTCTGAGTTTCGGATGACGGGACGGAAATCCACGCCGAATAGCTGTCACATATATATTTACAAATATATATATATATATATATATATATATATATATATATATATATATATATATATATATATATATATGTGTGTGTGTGTGTGGTGTGTGTGTGTGTGTGAGTGTGTGTATGTATGTATGTATGTATGTATGTATGTATGTACGCATGCATGTATGTATGTATGTTTGTATATATGTGTATATATGTCAAAATGGGGGAAACGGATATTTGCACTTACGTATCGCTGAGACCCAGTAGTAGATTGATACAAATTTAAGTCTTTTGTTGCAGTGCTTTGCTGTGCCTATAACGCCAATTGCGTTCTTGCTTAAAACTGCAATGTAAGTGTGTCTTTGGTGCAGTTGTAACTCAGAATGCATTTGGCGTTATGTGGAGATACACACAACTGCAAACATCCATTCGTCCCTCTTTGACACACACACACACACACATGCACATATGTGTACATACAGTAGGTTCTCCGATTCGAAACAGAGACCATCGCACAGTTAGCTGTAATTTGTGCGATAACGTTAGCTAATTCCTAAATAAAAAGTTTATCTCTACAAAAATAAGCTTAGTCCTTAATTAAAGGAATAATCTTAATATCCGTGTTATCGCAACATGTGTATTTACGAATGTAGGTTGTGAAATACCTATTCATAAATAACTGATAGAGCAACAAACCAGCAACAAACAGAGAAGGCGGAAATGAGAAAGACAATTTACACATCTATAACATTATTTTCGACAAGTACATATGAAGATGGCGACTAAAAAGAAACCAAAATAAAAAGGGAGAAAGCTCTTTTTTTCCAACCAAATTGCTTGCAGCTGAACGAGTGATCAAGTTGTTGCATTTTCATTCAGCGTAGATTATGTATGCAAACGTGGATGCTATAAGATTGATATTATTGGCCTTTATTCCTGTAGCACAACACTATAATAGAGCTATAAGTACATGCAAACAGTCACGCACATAACAGATTTTTGTCGACGCCTTTAGTGAACTAAGAATGAACGGTGGCTGAGATCCATTGTGCTCACAGACTATAAATAATGAGCCTGTCGCATACTATATTATATAATCTTTCAGCTGATTGCATCTTACTTATTAACCGTTCGCTTGTTCATGTATCATTTATGTACGTATTTCCAATTGTTTTCACTCAGCTGTAGAAATGAATTGCGATGTCACTGGTGCCGAATTGTATCGACCATTGCCTTTCCCTTGGATAACATCGGTGGCGTGGAGAGGGGAGACTGGTATGCATGGTCGACTGCTGGTCTTCCATAAAACAACCATAACTTGTGCGTTCGCCGGTGAGGGGACTTTCCACCCAGACTTGTACCCCGGAGGGGAACCTCTTAGATGCACCCATGGTCATTCGTGACCAACGGAGTCGGGTTATTTGCAATAGTTCTCTATCACAAGAGTAAGCTGGGATTTGTGATAGGAAAGCTTTCTATCTCTTAGAATGTATGAAGCAAAAGCTAATAAAAAGTCTAAAAACATGCATGGACCTTTAGGCAAACATGAAAATTCTATGGGCAGTCAAGAGGCTAAAGGGTAAACTTTTATTAGACATTGTCTGTGAAGCACATGTGTACTAGCGCCTTGCCTTTCGTCCGTCATATATGAAACTTCTGAGACTGTTCATGTTGGAGGTGCTTTGGAAAAGACATTCACTTAGATTAAGTGAAGCTGCTTCAGTTGACATATAAAGGGATCGCACAATATACTTTGCATTCTGGATTACTTATTACAGAACAGAAGCAAATATACAAACAGCTTATTCAAACGGCATTCCAACTATATGTACGTAAACACACACACACACGTACACACTCAAACAAAAGCGTAACAGGTCCTCCATAAGTCATAGGCTCATAAAGGCAGTTTCCTGGATTCTGTGGTGCATAAATTCTTCCAACGGAGGTGGTGCTGGTCCGTTGCAGGAGTCCTCATTCTTGCCAGTTGAGTGGACGGGAGCAACATGAAATTAAATGTTTTGCTCAAGAACACAACACATCGCCCGGTTCAGGAATCGAAACTGTAATCTTACGATCATGAGTCCTATACCCTATCCACTGACCCATGCCCCTCCACACTCTAACACACACACACACACACACACACACACACACACACACGCAAGCATGCAAACACACACATATACACCATACAATATGATGTAATATATCAATATCTCTCTCCCCCTCTCTCTCTATATATAATATATTTATCTAGGATATGCATGCATATATACACACACACACGTGTGTGTGCGTGCGTGTGTGTGTGTGTGCGTGCGTGTGTGTGTGTGCGTGTGTGTGTGCGTGTATGTATCTTCAAACCGCATTAAAGCTAAAAACATAATTATTGTTTTTATAGAGATAGTTGTATTATGTGCTGCATCTTGTGCTGTCCAATTATCATATATATAGCGGAAATAAGTCGTGTCTGATATGACTAGACAGAGAAGCAATCTGCTTGCTGTAAATCTAATCGCTTAAAGGTCGTCTGACTTGGAAAGCCAGTCAGAGATTTGGCTTCGCAATAGCAGAAACACACACAGAACACTCTATTCATTAATGCGTACAGAAAAGCAGACGTATACACAATTTACGTAATCACATAAGTGTATAAAAACACAAATGAATCTACAGGAAGACGTATACTTACTTGCCTACATATGTGTGCATATTTACAACACTGTAGCCTATAAAGCTTTAGTCACATATACACGAACACATGTACATCTATGCGTTTGTTGCATACACACACACACCACACACACACACATATACATGTATATATATATATATATATATATATATTATATATATATAATATATATATATATAATATATTGGAAAAGGATACGTGGCGTTCAATCATATATTATAAACAATAATATAAATAATATACAAATATATGCATATATACATACATATATGTACATACCTACATATATGTGTATATATACATACATATATAGGTACAGGGCATCGAAAAAACATTGAATACAAAACCTAAAACCTAAAAAGAAAAGCATAGAAACGAACTTTTTTTCAACAAAAAAAAAAACACAGAAAAGCGAGACATACAACATAAAGAATATTCCCCTCTTCAGTTGTCCCTGTTTCATATACTCCGCCGCAAGAGTATCCATATCATAAATGATATATATATATATATATATATATATATATATATATATATATATATATATATATATATGCATATATATATACGTATATGTACATACATCTATACGTATATACATAGGCATATGTGGGTTCATGATGTCACGGAACGTAAAGAACATAAAAAGACGAAAACATGAGATACAGATTACGAATACATGAATATGAACTTTTTTTGCAACAACGAAAGAAAAATGGAAAACAAGACAAATAACTTTCTCAGTTGTCGGCTGTTTTTCTAATCCGTATTTCGAGTAATTCTACAAGATATGCCTTCGATAAAACAGTTGCTCCCGCAAAGCAAATTAAAGAAAATTTGGGATTTTGCGGAGGGTCAAAATTGGTAACAAAAACAGGACAGTGAAAGCCTAAACGAGGTGAGGTGGTGAATGCAAAGAAGCAAGCTTGGATAAGACACAGAAAAGAATGCATCTGATTCGTCCAGCTGAATCAGAAAGAAAGAAACGCGAGTTAGGACTCTCCCTCACTTGTCCTCCTTTGCTCTCTCGTGGCTCTCACGCGACCATCGGCCATCTTTCTTTTCCTAACTTTCTTTTCTCTATGTCATATATTCCATCTTTTAAAAGAAAATTCATCTTTTCCTGTGATAATCTGTCCGAATGTTTCAATTACCTCTTCTCTATTTAAGAGAATGTTTTATTGATTATGAAAAGCTCAAAACGCTTAAATAAGTGATGATCAGTAGGAGAGATATCAGGGGAATAGGATGGAGGATGCAAAATCTCATATTTCAGGCTTTGCAAATGTTGGACCGTACCTTGAAGAGTGTGAGGGCGTGCATTGTCGTCGAGCAAAATTGGGCCATTCCTATTCACTAGTCTGGGTTGATTCTTTTTCAAATTCTCATGCATACAATCAATTTCCTGGCAATACGATGTTGCTGTTACCGTTTTTCCTTGTTGCAAAAATGAGTAATGACCACCATATCGTGACCATTAACATTTTAGGGTGCAATGGTGAGTTTGGGTAGTGTTTAGGTGACTCTCCTGCATCAAATCACTGTCCTGCTCTCCTGTTGTTGTCAAAGAGTATCCATTTCTCATCACAAGTAATGATTTGATGCAAAAATGTTATTTTTCCAGTCGAGAAAGCGATAAGGAGTACACTTCCAGGCGTCTGTTTTTTTTAATCTTGTTCAGTTGATGTGGAACAAACCTATCCGTTTTCTTGACTTTTCCAATTTTTTACAGGTGCCCAAAAACTGTTGTGCGAGATGTTTGGAGTTCTGATGAAAGTTTTCGAACCTTTGTTCTTGGATTTTGTTCAAGCAAACCATTTAATCCATCATGCCGAATAACTGAGTTTGGCCTATCCCTTGGTTTATTTTCAAGGCTATCAACTCCTGAACGAGACCTTTAGAAACATCTTTGAACAGTTCTGATGTCAACAAAAACATTGCCAAAGGCCCGCTTCATATTCCGTGGCGCTTCTGCAGCAGGGTGACCCAGTTTGTACTCATATGAGAAAATTACTCAACATAGTTTGGTTGTAATCATTTTCAAAAGGACTGTGGATACGAATTTTGCATACCAATATTTTTAGGAAAGGAAAAGAGTCAAGATTAAATGCAGGCTGTACATAATTGAGTTTTTAAATGACAGAAATAACAAGAAATTAAAAATTCGACATTTCATGTGAAACAACTAAAGATATATATATATATATATATATATATATATATATTATATATATATATATATATATATATATATGCATATATAACAATTAAGGAACGGCCATATAGGCCATTCACCCACTAGAAATACAGCCAAAGCTTTCTAACCGCAAATAAAGATCAATTCCGTAAACAAGAAAATTAAAAAAACATTTACCCTGTAATTTCTTGTACGGTATAACCGTTTCATCCGCTGTTTAATGGTAAACTAACCTGATTAAATTAAATCAAGCCAATCTTCCATAAGCCCTCGGATTCTTCAGCAAGAATAGCTCAAGTCGGAACAGATATTTACACGAGCATACCCAATCTTGCCAAGTCAATATCTGACCTAAAATTTTCAATCGTCGCACTCGCGCCAATTTATCGGCAGCAAATAATATCAGCCGTCGATTCCATTACGGAATTAACCAAAAAATTCAGATATATCTACATATATATATATGCATATATTTTTTGCATGCCTATATGTTATCTATATTCCTATATATGGTAAATTTTTAAAGTTTGCATCATATTTGTCAGACGTTGTTTTCAAAGTTCATTGGAGTAGAGAGAGAGAGAGAGAGAGATTTAAAGCAGCTTAATCTGTTTATTAGAGAGAGAGAAACATTTACAGTTTTTGAGATAGCACTAATCAAATAGGACTGCAAAATATGTAAGAAAGAAAATAGATAAGAGTAAAGAGTGGAAGCAGTTGCATGGCATGAATGTTTGTAGACAGTCAACAAGCTTTACAAAGGCGAGGAGGGGAGCTGAAAGCTTCCACAGAGACTAAAATATAATGTGAGACGTTTACAGCGGAGGAAGAATGCTGTGGAGCGTCTTTACTCATATGTATAATACATATAGATAAACACACACACACACACGCACACACATTTATTATATTTGTCTTCCAAAAGCGTCTCAACCTCAAGGCAAGTTAATAAATAATTTTTAGTTTCCTGCATATTCAGACTCTTTTCCTTATAAATATATAAATACACACACACACACACACACACACACATATATATATATATATATACATACATACTTATGTGTGTGTATGTATGTGTATATATATATATATACTGTATGTGTATATATATATATATATACACACACACATATACATACATATTTATGTGTGTGTGTATGTATGTATATATATATATATATATATATATATATATATATGCCACATTGAACACATGTAAGACAGGAATTAAAAGTTGATTGTGAGTAAATACTTGTGACTTAGCTGGAGTTTTCTATAGCTTTTCCTTATTAAAATATTGTGTATTGAAATCAGTTCGTTCGTTTTGAACAACCCTGTATATATACATACATTCGCTATGATAGATCTCTAACCACTACACATTCTTTATTTTCTCTCCTTGTTTCTTTCTGTGTTCCTTTGTTTGGAAGAGCATAAGCTCGAAACGTTAAAGCCTTTTTCACTTCCCGAGCGTTATACTAATGCATCGGTTTGTTGTCTACAGCACCTGACTTCGTCTATTGTTTTTTTTGTGTGAATTCTCCCTGTATATATATATATATATATATATATATATACACACATACATACATACACATATGCATATGTATATATATTCATATCACAGTGTCACTGTATCGACTAGA
>NC_043004.1:10455166-10465166 GCF_006345805.1 Octopus sinensis
TCTGCTAGAATTAGGAGCTACTATTTTGCTTTAGCATAGTGATACTAATGCTCTGGTGTTAGAACTCAAAATAGATATGCTTCAGAGAAAATCGTTAGTCGAGTACAAAGCGTAATAAGAGATTATTTAGATGACAATGAAACGATGCAAAATGAACTTCATTAGCTTACAGCTGTTTCCGCTACAATGTGCAATGCTCTCCTAGATGAGTACTTGTGTATCACTTTGTAGCTTCGTCGGAGGTTCATATATATAAGTATGTATCCAATACATGGAAACAAGTTCATCTTATAGGGATGGAAACATCCAATTTTCACTGGTTAACTGGTTTAGTACCCAATGTATTAGAACATTTTTCAGACACACACACATACATATATATATGATAATCAAAGGAAAATGAATAGTTAAACTGACATATGCTAATTTATTAACATAATATATTATTATAATATAAATATATTTATAATATTATGTTAATGAATTAACATATGTTAGTTTAACTATCCATTTTCCTTTGATTATCATATATATGTATGTATGTGTGTGTGTGTCTGAAGCATATATACTCATGGCTGATATGCCTTTCATCCTTGATCTGCTAGAAGCCTGACCTGGGGCTAAAAGGCATAAAAAACAACAACATTTACAAAACAAAAGTATCCGTTTTTTTAAAGCTAGATTTCATGGTTGGTGGAGTGGCATGATAACTCTGAGGCACATACTATTATGCTTGAAATTATTCATGATGATATCCATCTCAACGATGCCAACAACAACAACAAACAAAATCAACATATGCAAACACATCATTGAATGAAATAGCATCAAAAATGCAAATTTGTTTAGGTCCGTTATTTTCGTTACATAACCAGAAGAAATACTTGTTCAAATAGAAACCAAGGCGCTACTGAATAAAATAAAAAGTTTCTTGTTTCTTTTCAACGATGCCCCATAATAAACTCGTACTGTATTGCTTGTTCTGCCAAACTAGATAAGTAATTATTATTTAACTATATTGTCCAAGTATTTTAAGTTAAAATATTTGTAGGAAATTCTGAGGATAACGGTATATTTGTGTGAACGTATTCTATTCCATTTAATCTTTGGTGGAACCGATTTAGTTTTTCCTATAATCTGCATACATATCTCATTTCGTTTTCTTCTAATACCAGCTTTTTGGTTTGCTATAATCTACAGTTATCCAAACAAATTGCATAAAAGACACTTATTCTTTTGCTGCTTACTTATTGGTTTTCTATCCAAAAATATAAATATGAAAACAACTTTCTGCCTTTAGTAGATATTTAAGATACTAGAGCAAACGATTAAGCAGTCAATCAAAACAAAAAGAAAAATGGTGGATATAAAGATAAGCGCCCAGTTTATTTTCTTAGTCGAATATGAAGGTTGACGGAGGCATTGTGATAGTTGAGTTCTTTTAATGACGCCATTATGTGAGTAAAGCCAATCAACTTTCTTAATCACAAATATAGCAATAGCGATAATTCGAGCTATTCATTCGTCTTTGAATGTATATAGCATCGGGCCTCTTTTTGTTGTCTTGGGAGAGTCATTACGCCAATAATAATAATACTAGCACATGGACTGGTTCAATTCCACTTCTTTATTAATGGTCATTTGTTTAAGCATCTATCCGACTAACTGATCGATCGTTTGCTTAAAGTGTTGGTTAAACAGTCAATCGGCTCGTCTGTTCGTCAGAGTTCATTCGCTGCTGTTTGCAACATTTGCAGTGACTCATGATCTCACAGCTCGCCTCGAAGGCTGCTTTCGTCTGTTTGAGGCCTCCTAGTTCGACGTCTGTGTATGTGTGTGAGTGTATATATATAAAGATGTATGTAGATTACGGGTGAGATAAATGAAAGTTTGGGTGTGCGCACAGGCGGTTGTCTGTATTCTATCCAACCTACGGGATTATAAGTTTCCCGAATTTTCTCAACTGTAGACGTTCTTGCAGCTAAAATGTTTGACGTTACTATCCAACCCAACTTCCGTAACTTATGAACGTTAGCAATAATTAGGTTAATTGTTTATATCAAAATATCCCAATCATTGCCAAATTAAATGCTGTCGTTTAACCTCAGGTTGGCCCAGATCCAGATGACCTATACACAAAGTCCTACTAGCCTGATCATTCCATCTTTTTACAGACGGTATACCTAGGTCCTGATTATTCAATCGAAGTCTATCTAAAAACAATAAGCTGAGTATTGAGGGATATTTAGCTACACTTTCAAACAAGCCGAGCGACCAGGAAGAACCGCGAAGAATGCTGTAGAATTATTTCCGTTAACGTTGTGCTGCATCTTCTATGAGTTTAGTATTTTAGAGTGGATTTTTCTGAAAATTTTCATCAAAATTGTGACAATTTTTTGCCGGCAATCTCCAACATTTTCCGGCAATCTTCGGCAATCTCCAGCAATCTCCGGCTATCTTCGCCAAACTCCGGCAATCTTCGGCAAACTCCAGCAAACTCCGCCAATCTCCGGCAAACTCCGGCAATTATCAAAATTTTGGAAAAGTTTTTTGAAACTTTTCATCAATACCTTTGAAAATTTTTCTGAAAATTTTCATCAAAATTTTTTTAATTTTCATCAAAATTTTTTGAAAACTTTTTGTAAATTTTCCTCAAAACTTTTGAAAATTTGAGATAGCCAGAGATTTTCAAAAATTTTGATGAAAATTTTCAAAAAATCTTTCCAAAATTTTAATGAAAATATTAAAAAAACTTTTCAAAAATTTTGATGAAAATTTTCAAAAATCTTTTTGAAAAATTTTGATGAAAATTTTCAGAATAATTTTCAAAAATTTTGATGAAAATTAAAAAAAAACTTTTCAATGGTTTGATGATAATTTTCAAAAAACTTTCCAAAATTTTTATGAAAAGTTTTTCATGAAAATTTTCAAAAAACTTTTCCAAAATTTTGATGATAATTGCCGGAGATTGGCGGAGTTTGCTGGAGTTTGCCGGAGATGCCGGAGTTTTCCGGAGTTTTCCGGAGTTTTCCGGAGTTTACCGGAGTTTGGCGGAGATTGCCGGAGATTGCCGAAGATTGCCGGAAAATGTTGGAGATTGCTGGCAATTCAGAATTCAGAATTTTGATGAAAATTTTCAGAAAAATTTTCAAGGAATTTGATGAAAATTATCAAAAAATGTATTCGAAAATTTTGAAGAAAATCTTCCAAAGCTTTAATGAAAATTTTCAGAAAAATTTCGATGAACATTTTCTGAAAAACATTTCAAAAATTTTAATGAAAATTTTCAGAACTCTTTTCAAAAATTTTTATGAAAATTTAAAAAAACTTTTCAAAAATTTTTATGAAAATTTTCTGAAGAATTTTAAAAAATTTTGATGATAATTGCTGCAGTTTGCCGGAGATTGGCGGAGTTTGCCAGAGATTGCCGGAGTTTGCCGTAGATTGCCGGAGTTTGCCGGAGATTGCTGGAGATTGCCGAAGATTGCCAGAAATTGCCGGAGATTGCCAGAAATATCTGGAGATTGGCGGAGTAGCATTTTGGGAGATTTCCCTATAATGCTGTGTGTTAAAACACCTGTGAGACAGTGAGATAGAGTGAGATAGGCGTAGATAGCGTGAGATAGGAGGAGATAGGCAAAGATAGAGTGAGATAGGCGGAGATAGAGTGAGATACATGGAGAGAGGCAGAGATAGAGTGAGATTGTCGGAGATATATTAGATTGGCGGAGTTTGCCGGAGATTGCCCGAGTTTGCCCGAGTTTGCCCGAGTTTGCTGGAGATTCCCGGAGATTCCCGGAGTTTGCCGATGATTGCCGGAGATTGCGCGAGATTGCCGGAGATAGCCGAAGTTTGCTGGAGATTGCCGGCAAAAAACTTTTCAAATATTTTTCTGAAAATTTTTTTAAAACTTTCCAAAATTTTGATGAAAATTTTCAAAAAAATCATTCAAAAATTTTGATGAAAATTTTCAAAGATTTTGATGAAAATTTTCAAAAATCTTTTCTAAAATTTTGATGAAAACTTTCAGAAAATGTTTCAAAAATTTTGATGAAAATTTTCAAAAAGCTTTCCAAAATTTTGATGAAAATTTTCAGAAAAATTTTCAAAATTTTTGATGAACATTTTCTGAAAAACATTTCAAAAATTTTGAGAAATAGTTTCAAAATTGTTGATGAAAATCTCAATTTATATGATTATGGTCACTAATAAACTGAATCCAGGTAAAAAAAAAGGCACAGGAAAAAAGTCATGGTAATAAAGTCATAGGAAAGAAAGGCACAGGGGTTTTGTTCCAGGGGATGTTTGTCCAGATCCCATAAATTAATTGTGGCTGTTTTTCCTCGCCAAAATCGTGACTTTATTACTGTAACTTTATTACCGGTCACCAATAATCTTTCGTAAAGGCTTTAATCGATATGTACAAGAAAGACCAAATAACAGTACGTTATACAAATGAACAATAAATACAATCAGCTTAATGAATGCACTTTTCTAATCTTTCCATTTCTAAAATTACCATCAAAGTAATTTCTCTGGGGCCTTAAAGAGCTTTCGTTATTTTTGAGGTCACTAGAAAATTTTTCTGTTGATGTTACTATAGTTGGAATTGTCAACAATATTTGTACATACATTAATATCAGTCAATAATTTTAACAATTCCAAACTCTTTTCTTGCTTTTTCCCAAATCTGCTCGGTGAACTGAGGGCAAACGTTACACGAACAAAAAATATTATATTTGAAAAAAAAATTGTATTATTTCTAACATTACTTGTTCCATCTGGTATGAGTACAATGTAATTATTATTTACATATGATCTGTTCATTGCTAAAAGAATTTTAATTACAATATAAAGATTTTTCGGATATTGTAGATACAACGGCATTTATCATTAAAATGAAGGATGGATATTTGTACTCAATGATACTTGTAGGAAACTCACCTCACACGAGAGAATTCGTTTGTGAAGAATATATCTGTTGATCCGCCATTTAATAACGAGTGTTTTGATGTTTTCAAGTTATCAAATAACTCCACAAGCAAAGTCAAGGCTTTGATTAGATTCATGCATTCTGTACGCAACTTAGCCATTCCAAGTAGATTTCCTTTGTTGTAATTTCATGTTAGATAGATTTTATGATCTTTCAACCGAGTACTGCACTAACATATTGTTTGTACACTATATCTATCTACAAAGGGTTCAATTCTCTATTGTGATTACTTGCCTTCGTTAATATATTTTAAATTTCTTTTGAATTACGCAACAGTTAGCATTCCTTCTATATTTTACAGATTCCTCAAGGTCATTTAGAGCAGATTCACATATATTATCTACGACAAAATTACTGAACTGGCTTTGCTCGTTTAGAAGTAGCTATGCTACTATTAGTTGGAAAATATTTTTACCTAATCATTTTTTTTTTTATTAAACATCAATAAGTACGGTTTTAAAAAGTAATCAAACAAATATAAGATATACTTCACATTCAATAAAAACGCAATTGCCACTTTTTTCAACTTAATTAAAGAAGACAGCATCAATACAGGTTAAAGAAGATGAGAAAATCAATTTTTATTTAATAAAAATTTCATATTCGTCAGAAGTACATATATTTTTATTAAGAATATTTAGTAGAAAAACAATTTTTTAGTAACATATATATTAATTCCTCGATATTAATAACCAAAAAGATATCTTTTGGTAAAGAAAAACAAAATCTACTCCCCCACCAAAAAAGAAAACAAGCAAAAAATGAATAAAAGAAAAACGAAACATTATCAAGCATATATATATTTTGCATATTTTCATAAAATCCAATTTTGTTTAACCTAATGTTAACTTAGTAAAGGTTATATAAGATTATTTATGAAAACATACAAAATATTTACATTCCAATTACCATTCAGTATTTTAATAGCTGTATCAATAATTGATTCTAATTTAGACGAAAGTAGCGAGCTTAGCGGAATTTCTTCACTACATCCGAAGATCAAATTCCGCCGGGGCAACTTTATTATTCATCTCTCCGGGGTCGAAGAAAATACAATATCAGTCAAGTACTCGTCCCTCTAATTGTTGGTACAAGACCAACAATTTTTGAAACGGTGGACGTAAAGAATTCGCACACCACCCGTTTTCGGCGTAGCCCTAACCCTAAACACCGGGTGTGCATATTCTTTACCTTCTCCTTCAAAACAATTTAGAAAAAAGGCCAGCAATTTTGAAAAGAAAGAACTAGTTGATACTTTAATTTATTGGTCCCGGCTGGACAAAGACCAGTGACCCTTCTAATCTATCACTCTTAAGAAGGGAGATGATAATAATGCTCATAATATGCCCAACGTGCAATCCCAGACCCCTAAATACCTCTAAATGTATTTAAGAAGTATCATCTTTTATATATGATGTTTATTTATTGGTGTTCAGTGAATTCTGAGCTTTAATTAGCACACTCCACACACACACACACAAACGAAACTTTCAAGCTGTTATCATATTAGTACACAATATTGTTAAACTAAGATCAAAACGTGAGTGACTGCTGACTGGTAATAAGATCACATTGTTTCATCAACTATGTACCTGTGATCGATATGTATCAACGAGCAATCTTGCAGGTCATAACCGAATATTTTTGTTCACGAAATCACTGCACAGCCACTGTTATGATTGAACACAAAATATATTACTTTTGAATATGAAAACAAAAAAAAACAAAATGAGAATTAAATGCACTACTATCATTATCATTCTTATTATTAGGAAGGCGGCGAAGGAGGCGAGATGACGAAGTCTTTACCGTTATGGAAAAATGCTTAGCGGCATTTGTACCGATTTTACATTCTGAGTTCAAATGTCACTGGTTTCGACTTAGCCTTTCTTCATTTCGAGGTTGATAATATAAGCACCGTGGAGGCACATGGCCTAGTAGTTAGAGCAGCGGACTCGCGGTCGAGGGATTGCGGGTTCGAATCTCAGACCGGGCGATGTGTGTGTTTATGAGCGAAATACCTATGTTCCACGCGACTCCGGCAGAGGGTAATGGCGAACTTCCGCTGACTCTTTCGCCACAACTTTCTCTCACGCTTTCCTCCTGCATCTTGCAGTCCACCTTCGACGCCATGACTATTAATTCAGGTAAATGTTTACTCTTTTACTCTTTTAGTTGTTTCAGTCATGTGACTGTGGCCATGCTGGAGCACCGCCTTTAGTCGAGCAAATGAACCCTAGAATTTATTCTTTGTAAGCCTAGTACTTATTCTATCACTCTCTTTTGCCTAACCTCTAAGTTACGGGAACGTAAACACACCAGCATCGGTTGTCAAACAATGATGGGGGGACAAACACAAACACACAGACACACATATATATACATATACATATATACGACGGGCTTCTTTTAGTTTGCGTCTACAAAATCCACTCAAATTGGTCGGCCCGAGGCTATAGTAGAAGACACTTGCCCAAGGTGCCATTCAGTGGGACTGGACCCGGAACCATGTGGTTGGTAAGCAAGCTACTTACCACACCACCATTCCTGCGCCTTTATTTAAAAATAGCAAAATACGATTTGGGAAACATTCCATTTCAAAAGAAAGGATTTCTTCAAATTAAATTCTTTATTTTGGAAAATATTAGACGAATGTAGCTTAACTGATGATTTCAAAGAATTGGAATAATTTGGGGTGGAGTGGGGGTCTGGTAAATTTTTGTTGTGTCTGTGAACTAGGGCTGCAGAAACATTGTCAGATCAGATTGGAGCCTGGTGCGGCCTCCTGGCTTGCCATTCCCCGTCAAACCGTCCAACCCATGCCAGCATGGAAAACGAACGTTAAACGGTGATGATAATGAAGAGGACGATGGTGATGATGATGATGATGGGTGCACCAAAACGTTTAAGGGCCTTTCTGGGCCTTAGCCCCTTGACAACGGTTGACGCAAATATGCGAACACACTTTTGCTTGCCTTCTCGCGGTCGTGATTCAGACAGTACACACCTACAAAATGTGCGTGCTTTGGAGTGAAAATATATAAAGTTCCAAGGAAGGGGGAGGAATTACTTCTTGGAAAGCTCCGAGGAGGAAGAAGAGGAAGAATTAGTTCCTGGAAAGTTCCGAGGAGAGGAAATAATTACATCCTGGAAATTTCCGAGGAAGGAAGGAGGAGGGAAAGAATTACTTCCTGGAAAGTTCAGAAAAGGAGAGGAATTCCTTCCTGGAAAATTCCGAGGACTTCCTGGAACAATCCGGGGATTATAGACTTCCTGGAAATTTCCGGGCATTAGCCTTCACGGAAAGCTCCGAGGAAAATTCCAAGGATTTCCAGGAAATTTTCGAGGACTTCCTGGAAAGTTCCGAGGATGAAATTTCCTGAAAAATCCTGAGGACTTCCTGGAAATTTCCGAGGATGAGATTTCATGGGAAGCTCCGAGGATTAGTCTTCCTGGAAAGTTCCGAGGATGAGACTTACAGCAAATTTCCGAGGACTTCCTGGAAATCTAGTGGATGAGATTTCCTGGAAATTCTCGAGGACTTCGTGGAAAGTTCCGAGGATTAGTATTCTAGGAAAGTCCCGAGGATGAGACTTACTGGAAATTTCCGATGATATCCTGGAAAATTCCGAGGAATTTCTGGAAAGTTCCGAGGATGAGGTTTCCTAGAAAATTCAGAGGACGGACTTCCTGGAAAGTTCCGAGGTAAAGATTTCCGGGAAAATTCTGCGGGCTCCCTGGAATGTTCCAAGGATAAGAATTGCTGGAAAGTGCCGAGGATATAAAGTTCCTCAAAAAATCCGAGGACTTCCTGGAAGGGAGGAGTGAGTCAATTGCATCGACCCCAGTACACAACTGATACTTATTTCATCGACCCCGAAAAGATGAAAAGCATAGCCGACCACGGTGGAAACTGAACTCACTACGTAAAATCGGACGAAATGCCGCTAAGCGTTTCGCCTGGTGTGCTATCGATTTTGCCAGCTCGCCGCTTTAACCGTTATGAAATATTAAGATGGACGGAGGTTTTGATATTCTTTTGGAGGGAGAGACTTATCAGATATCCACAGGTGTCTGATAGGTTCTTCAGAGCCCGTACAAATCTATAGTCTGAACCTACTTCATATAAGTCGTGCGGCTCAGCGATACAGACAACGAGGCAACTGTAGGGCTATTAAAAGCAGCGGCTGTATATTATATGTCTATACATATTATTGTATTATACCAGTTGCACAGTATTCAACAATATCGGTAATGAAATACGCCAACTACAAAGAAAAAATTCACATTTCGCTGTCGGATGTGTCTTGACAGAGTGAGCTGATATAATTGCATAAATATATATAACAAGATGGCAAACCAAATGAAATATAAAAAGAAAAAGCCAACAGGAAGACAGTAAACGATATAGTGATGAATGTATCAAGATCGAATCTACTCTGTCACAATGTAAGCAATAAACATTCTGGTTAGTTATAGATAATCGATGAAATATAAATAAAATATTAATAATTGTATAGAACTGGTATGAAATGAAACTCCAACTAATATGCTTTCTAACTTCATTAATTTCAAATCATCTTACAGCCATAAATTATGATAGATGGGTTCTCACAGTGGTTATATTTTGGACAACCAAATGAAAGTGGATTCCATAAGAACGACTCGTTGTGTTGAGAAATACACTCCTTTTATATAGCAATATATATGGGGGTGGGGGAATGAGTAAACACCTACAGTGATAGTTTCAAATGTTTTCGATGACAGCGCCCCCTAGGCTATAAATTATAATTTACCTTCCTAAAGAAAGTGTCATAAAACTTTTATGATATATGCTTGTTTTCCCCAATTTCCTGAGATCTGAATTAATATTTTACGACTACTAAAGGTTGTTTATACCTGATAATTGCAGGACTCCCTCCTGAACACTGTCGGGGTAAACTTAATTGAAAAAAAAAATAGATAAACAAAAAACATAAAAAGGAAACAGACACAAAAATACAACAA
>NC_043004.1:10470166-10477666 GCF_006345805.1 Octopus sinensis
ATACACATGCACTCAGATTTGTAGGGAGGCAAATTCGTGAACAAATATACAGAGTGAATGAGAGAGGTACATTCACACATATTCACTAACACACATACTCACACACACACACACACACACCACACACACACAACACACACACACACACACACACACACACACAGACGTATACACAAGACACATGAATGAATAATCGTAATCTACCATACACAGACATACATACATACACACGCATTCACATATACAGATACGCATAAATACATCATGCACGGAAATACGCATTCAGAACAGACGAACACAGACTCTCGCATTATTTGATTGATGCATGACCAATACAAACACACACACACACAAACAAACACGCATGCGCACACGGAGAAAGAACAAATATAACATGATAGAGCCAAATGCACGCTGTTCTTCATTCTCTCTCACTTTCTCTCAATCTCGTTTCCGCACAATTCTCTCTCTCTCTCTCTCTCTCTCCCTTCCTGTGTGTCATTCCTTTTCTGTATATCACACTCCCTTAATATATCGCTCTTCTACAATCTTGCATTGCTAGGCCCTCCTCCTATTCCATTTCAGAACGGCAACCGGATATTAACCATTCTTTCGTCTTGTAAGTGGTTTGTAAGACCTAACAATTACCACAAGGGGTATATCTTGTTCATAAAAATGGGAGCCTTTCTCTCCTGACCTGCATCATGAACTGCATCAGAATGATGAAGACGACGGGGGGGGGGGGGGTGATGGTGTTGCTAATGGAGATAATAGTGACGATGATGATGGGGGTGATGGTGAGGATAACGATGACATTGATGATGATGATGATGATGATGATGTGATGATGATGATGATGATGATGATGATTGTGATATGCATGTAGTTGCTGATTAGTGTGGCGTTGATTCACTTGATTATTATTGCGCTGTGTAGTAAATGATGATGATGATGAGGATGATGATGGTGGTGGTGATGCTGCTGCTGCTACTGCTGCTGATGAGGAAGATGATGTTAACGCCGATGATTTTGATGATGATGAAGATGGTGATGGCGATGATCGTGATGGCGATGATGGTGGTGATGATGACGATGATGGTGGTGGTGTTGATGATGATGATGCTGACGCCGATGATGATGATGATCATGATGATGACAATTATGGTGATGATGATGATGATGGTGATGGCGATGATGATGATGATGATGACTATGATAATTGTGATGATGAAACGCTATACAGCCATTGCCATCTTGTCATTTTAAGGCGAATCTGGGACTACCTTGTCTGATGCATTCTTCCTTTTAAGATGATGGGAGTGTAATGTGAGGGTACCTGCAAATCGATTGACCACGCAGAGTGTACAATCGTCGAGTCGTTATTAATGCTGATAATAATGGTATTCTTTAATTCCTTTACTTGTTTCAGTCATGTGACTGCGGCCATGCTGGAGCACCGCCTTTAATCGAACGAATCGATCCCAGATCTTATTCTTTGCAAACCCAGTACTTATTCTAATCTCTTTTGCCGAACCGCTAAGTAACGGGGACGTAAACACGCCAACATCGGTTGTCAAGCGATGGTGAGGATGGGCAAACGCAGACACACAAACATATATATACAACGGGCTTCTTTCACTTTTCGTCTATCAAATCCACTCACAAGGTTTTGGTCCGAGGCTATAGCAAAAGACACTTATCCAAGGTGCCACGCAGCGGGACTGAACCCAGAACCATGTAGCTGGTAAGTAAGCTATTTACCACGCAGCCATTCCTGAAATTAAAGTTACCTCAGCTACTGCCGATGAGAGTCATCACGCTGCTGTTGCTATAGTTGCAGCTGTCTCTTCTTCTTCTCTTCTTCTTCTTCTTCTTCTTCTTCTTCTTCTTCTTCTTCTCTTCTTCTCTTCTTCTCTCTTCTTCTTCTTCTTCTTCTTCTTCTTCTTCTTCTTCTTCTTCTCTTCTTCTTCTTCTTCTTCTGTCTTCTTCTTCTTCTTCTTCTTCTTCTTCTCTTCTTCTTCTTCTTCTTCTTCTTCTTCTTATTCTCTTCTTCTTCTTCTTCTCTTCTTCTTCTGTCTTCTTCTTCTTCTTATCAGGACTCACGCCATTAGCCACAAGAATAATCTCTAATTCGAGCTACTCTAAGCTACTAAGAACGCATGTGGCAAATTGAAGATCCACGCACCACACGCGATATAGACTGGCGGTTGCACGGTCGCGAAAGCTACGTTGTATCCTCATTCCGTAAACGGTGGCTTTTAACGGGCGGAGAGCTGAATATCCTGGGGCACAGAGGATTCGCAATCTAGACTAGGGTCTGAAAGTTTACCACATCATAGTGAGTTACACCATGGTTCCTCTGCTTTGTGGCAGAAGTAGGAAGAAAGAGTGAAAATTGTGGTGAAAGAGTACTGCAGGGTTCACCCCCCCCCCTCCCGCCGGAGCCACGTGCAGCTTAGGCGTTTTTGCTCAATAAACACTCAAAATGCCCGATCTGGGAATCGAAAACGTTCTTACGACACGAGTCCCCTGCCCTAACAATTTTTTATTGCCCACAAGGGCTAACATTAGAAGGGAAAAACAAGGACAGCATAGTATTAAGTGATTACATCGACCCCAGTGCGTAACTGGTACTTAATTTATCGACCTCGAAAGGGATGAAGGTAAAGTCGACCTCGGCGGAATTGAATCACAACGTACGGCAGACAAAATACATGATAGCGTTGTTAGATTTCGCCCGACGTGCTAACGTTTCTACCACCGTTGTGCTGGGTGGTTGTGCTGTAGCTGTTTTTTACTGCGTGTCCTGCTATTACAGTTCATATTGCCGTTGCCGCTACCTCCACCATCTTCGCTACTGAGATGTATTAAGTTGGACAAGTTGTTCGCATTCTTCCAACAACAGCTCTTATAGTTTAGTTAGGGTGCTGCGTCTGACGATGAGTATGCAGTCGTTGAGACTGCAACGTAACAGAGAATCACTGGACAACGATGAATGTGACCGTAACGATGGCTACAGTAGAGAGAGAAGCGATTATTAACCCTGCAGATGTCCCTCTGTAGCTTGTTAACAGAGTTCTGTAACATGTACACCGCGTTTGGAGGTTTGGCAGGTGCAACATATGCCTGTTGCACATTGCACTCTAAATCAGATCGAAACTACAGCCAATGCAGCGTCTTTTACTCATTAAGAGTTTTCGGATGATGACCATAAAGTCGTGGGTTCAAGACCTAGATAGGGTCCCCAAATTCTGTCCTTGAACCAGGTACTTCATTCCATGGTATTCCAGCCTATTCAACCTCCTATCACATTATCGACGTTCCTCTGGCCCACAGGTGGATGGGTGGGCTGAGGAGGCATCTATGACTGCTCTCAACCCCATATTTACCTAAAACATTCAGTGAGATGCTAATGCAAACTACAAACTATCGTCACGCGTGTGTGATAGCTAAGCTTTTAAGCTAAGCATTATAAAGAGGATAAGCGGAAACGCGGAGAGTCAATCTCCGTCGGAGAAGAATGTTTGAACAGTGTGTTATGTAGAAGACTTTCTGTGATGATTTCGGACAATTATTTACATTCTTTACATTTGACGGATATTTATCCTCATCTTGTGTGTTGTTAACACAACGTTTCGGCTGATATACCCTCCAGCCATCATCAGGTGTCTTGGGGAAATTTCAAACCTGATGAAGGCTGGAGGGTATATCAGCCGAAACGTTGTGTTAACAACAAACAAGATGAGGATGAATATCCGTCAAATCTAAATAATGTAAATAATGTACATAATTCCTCATCTATTAAATATAGAACTGTATTTCGGACAATTCCCCAAAATATTTGGTCTGGTATTTTTACACAGAATTCATTCCTACCGGAGTGAAATGTACAGGTATAAGTGTTGGAGTTACCGGCAACTGAATATTCAAAGATGTGCTGCTGTAAAAGAAGATTGCCACATTTTGTTGAGGTTCCTGTTCATAGAGTTTTGAAGTCGAAGGCCAAGTCACATCTTTATAGCCAAATCAAGTTTACTCTCTGTAAGTACAACGAGTGCAATCAGCATCTGTGAAGAACTGGCGAATGGTGTTCATCAGTTTTTCCTGCTTAATGTCTTGTATTTTGTGAATGGTTTCGACATTGATTTCTAGGAGGCGAAATCACTGATATTCAGAATTTCCAGTAGATGCGAGATTGATAAGGGACTAATTTTGACATATGAAAAAAGCATTTGCAGAGTGCGGCGGCAGTAACGTACTCCTTTCATCAATGTTTGTTGGCGAAATAAAGAGAAATACATACATGCCTACATACTTATGTATCAGGCTGAGTAAAAAGGAAGCAACGTTTTGAAACATGAAATTCATCGCAATATATTTCAACAAAGCGAAAATTTTATTCATTAAAATACCATTACAATCAACACATTTTTGCCAACGAGTTACAATTTTGTTTATTCCAGTAACAGAAACATTTGGAGTCTGGGGTTGATGAACTCTTTGAACGCACTTTCAGCATCGATTTGAGTTTTGAACTCCTCTCGCAGGAAACCATCAGTGTACTTGAAAAAGTGGTATTCGGAAGGAGAAAGGTCTGGGGTATAAGCTGGGTGGGGAAGAAATTCGTAGCCATTTTCCCCTAACTTCTGGATCATCATTAGTGAAACATGTGGTCGAGCATTTTCATGAAGAATGATTAGCCCTCTTCTGTTGTCCAGTCTGAGACTGAGGGGTAGTAGTTTTTCGTTAATTTTGGCAGTATTCTCAGATAATTGCAAAGAAAATGCTAAAAAAATAAAGAACTTTGCAAAAATCCGGTACGAATTCTTCGTGTTTCAAAACGTTGCTTACTTTTTACTGAACCTGATACACAGACGCGCATACATAACCATACATACATACATACATACATACATACATACATACAGACATACATACAGACATACAGACATACATACAGACATACAGACATACATACAGACATACAGACATACATACAGACATACAGACATACATACAGACATACATACAGACATACATACATACATACATACATACATACATACATACACGTGTGTGTATATATATATATATTTCTTTATTACCTACAGGGGGCTAAACATAGAGGGGACAAACAAGGACAGACAAGGAGATTAAGTCGATTATATCGACCCCAGTGCGTAAGTGTTACTTTTTTTTAAATCGAGCTCGAAAGGATGAAAGGCAAAGTCGACCTCGGCGGAATTTGAACTCACAACGTAACGGTAGATAAAATACCGCTAAGCATTTCGCCCGGCGTGCTAACCATCGTGCCAACTCGCCGCCCCAGCGAATTATACATGTATGTCAATGTGTTGATGTATAACGACGTATTTCCATATCCAATTTACGTTTAAGATATTTCACAAACAAAACCTTGCCAAACCCGAATTATGGTAAGATGGCATTTACCAATAGTGTGCCGCACAGTTAATCAAACTGGTTGAAATTTGTGGACAGAGCTCTGACAAAGAACTCAAATAAGACTATGCTGGGGATTTATAAATTCAAATAGATGATGTACCGAATGACGTACGCAAAACTATCATAAAAACAAATTGAAATGTGTCGCTTAATATTGTTTACTTGAATCATTAATACAAAATTCTAAAAACGCACGCGTAAACACACTTATTACTACGCACATCGTGACACATACATAAATACATACATAATTTTACATACACATAAATACACTCAAAAATACTTAGTTCGGTTGGTATAATGGAATACAGTATTGTATGCGATACTATTTTTATCTATGTCTGTAAATATCTATGATCATATCGATCTATCTCTCAATCTATCGATCTTTTCATCTGTTAAACTTTTGTTTATTCATTCACATCTGTCTCTCTGTCCCTCTCTGTCTGTCTCTCTCTCTTCCTCTCTCTACCTAAACTTCAGAACTTTTCGTGTTGATTGAATATATTTATGACAGGGGTTTCTTAACTATTGCTGATATATACTAATTGCTAAACAAAGCGTAATTCAGGAGGGTCTGCTCTGAGTGCAAACCTACTAACATTTATCTACTTATACAGTAAAATCCACCACAAGGTCCAGTGTGGTAGACTGCTGCCTCAATGACCCCGAGAGATATGCCTGCGGAGCACAAGCTAATGGTAAAGCTTCCCTTACTGGAGACGTCAAAGATTAAAAGCCAGATTATATTGGATCACTTCTTCCCGGACATAAAATTGCTTTTGCGAAGGGACAACAGCCCCCACCTTGAGAAACGAAAGCTAAGTTACCGAAGCGTCCACAATACAAAAGCATTAATAATCTCCGGGGCTAAGAAAAGAGGCTGACCTAAAGATGCCCTAAAAATTGGTGGAGGCGAGATATTGAGGCAGAGCTAAAAAAGCAGGTGTCTAACCGGAGAGAAGTAGAAGAAACAGCTTAGACTCTAGAGAACAGTACAGGACAGACGTCGATGGCCTATGTCCCATTGGGATGGAAGGGCTTGAGTAAATAATTAGCATATTAGCATAACATAATATATATATAGAGAGAGAAATATAATTATTTCAAAATCTCTCAAAGAGAGACATTCAGTAACAGTTCTTTAAAGTAATGGATATTTTCCAACATAATGTGGCTGTTCCGAAAGGGGCGAACTTACTGTTGTTTCAGCCCTAAGAATCATCGTATCTGATAGTGTGTTGTTAAGCGAGCTAGAAATGATGTTTCTTGGAGCTAAAATAACAGTAACATTGTCCCTTTCAGGACAGCCACATTATGTTGGCAAGGACTACCACATTGACGGATGTAGTCGAACAAATCGACCCCAGGATTCCTTTTTTTTTAAGCTTGGTACTTATTCTATCGGTGTCTTTTGCTAAACCGCTAAGTTACGGAGACGTACACACACCAATACCGGTTGTGAAGCGGTAGTAGGTGGGGAAGGAACCAAAAAAACAGAAACAAAGGCACACTCACCTACAGATATATACATATACGACGGGCTTCTTCTAGTTTCCATCTACCAAATCAACTCAAAAGTCTTTGTTCGGCCCAAGGCTATAGTAGAAGACACTTGCGCAAGGTGTCACGCAGTGGGACTGAACCCGGAACCATGTGGTTCGTAAGTAAGTTTCTCACCACACAGCCACATCTCTCTCTCTCTCTCTTTCTCCTCTCTCTCTCTCTCCCTCTCTCTCTCTCTATATATATATATAATATAATATATATATATATATATATATATATTATATATACGTGTGTGCGTGGTGTGTGGTGTGTGTATACAATCTTATTACACTTGTTTGTTTGCACGTATGTATGCATACACGCACGCACGTACACACACACACACACACACACATATATACACACATACATTGAACTACGTTGGAAGACTGATGTCGGTTTAACGTAAATAGTAATGTCGCCTTTTATCCTCGTGTCCGTTAAATTGCCATATTAGTCAAGTACTGACGTTGTCATTGGCCCGACTAC
>NC_043004.1:10482666-10495236 GCF_006345805.1 Octopus sinensis
TTCCGCTCTATATACAAACATGCATACACAAAAGCATGTACACACACATGCATGCACACATAAATACGTACATACACACAAATACAACGTACTCACACACATGCGTATACATGCATACGCACACACGCACGCGCACACATACTCACACAGACATATATGTATAGATATCTTTCACAAAAGCACTCCATATACACACTGATTGCCATGATAGTTTTCTCATTTTAGCCCCCAACATTTTCCGACAATAATTTATCAGCACTTCCTCAAAATATTTTATCATTTACTGTACATAAAATATCTCACGCCCGTTCCCACCCACCCTTACTTACTGCAAACACACACTCTTTTATTTTCTTCTCTGTCATCCTGTGCCCTCTGACAACCTCTATGATATCAGCAAATGAGCGTGAAAAGAATTTGGAGAGAAACAGAGGCAAGGCGGCATGGTCACGACTTGAAGGCTGATATGATGTTAAACGTCATTTACTTTTACCAGGGCGGCGAGCTTGGCAGAATTGTTAGCGCGCAGGGTGAAATGCTTAGCGGTATTTCGTCTGCCGCAACGTTTTGAGTTCAAATTCCGCCGAGGTCGACTTTGCTTTTCATCCTTTCGGGGTCGATTAAATAAGTACCAGTTACGCACTGGGGTCGATATATATCGACTTAATCCGTTTGTGTGTCCTTGTTTGTCCTCTCTGTGTTTAGCCCCTTGTGGGTAGTAAAGAAATAGGTATTACGTCTGCCGCTACGTTCTGAGTTCAAATTTCGGGCTCGTTAACTTAAGTACCAGTTGAGTACCGGGGTGGATGTAGTCGACTTGCCCCTTCTCCAAAATTTCAGGGCTTGTGGGTATAGTAGAAAGGATTATTTACTTATACCAACAAAACAGTACTCTTTACTCATTTAATTGTTTCAAACATTTGACTGCGGCCATGATGGAGCACCGCCTTTAGTCGAGCAAATCGACCCCAGGACTTATTCGTTGTAAGCCTACTAGTACTTATTCTATCGGTCTCTTTTGCCGAACCGCTATGTTACGGGGACTTAAACACACCACCATCGGTTGTCAAGCGATGGTGGGGACACAAACACAGACACACAAACATATACACACACATACATATATATACATAAATACGACGGGCTTCCTTCAGTTTCCGTCTAGCAAATACACTCACAAGGCTTGGTCGGCCTGAGGCTATTGTAGAAAACACGTGCCGAAGGTGCCACGCATGGGACTGAACCCGGATCCATGTGGTTGGTACAAGCTACTTACCACACAGCCACTCCTGCGTCTATATATAATTATATATATATATATATATATATATATATATATTATATAATATATATATATATATATATATATATATATATATAATCGTTATATATTAGGGAATATAATTCAAACTTACAGAAAAATTCAATTAGAAATACTAAATCAAATTTCGCAAAATTTATATATATATATATATAGATATAAAATTAATATTATACTATATTATATTCTATTTATATTATATTTTTATATATATTATATATATATATATATATATATATATATATTATATTAATAATATATATATATATATATATATATATTATATATACTTTATTTTAAGCAGCAGAAAATTCAAAAATCTGTTACTCTGAGTTTCTCGTTGCCGTTCATCAGACAGTTTTTGCTAGAATGGAACATATATAATTCAATCTATACTCTTACAAACGCTACACCTTTAAAAAGAAATGGACTTGTTTGATTGCCCTTTAGAAAAAACGGTCAATCTTCGAGCGATAAACAAAAAGGTCAAAAATATATGTATATATATATATAAAACTTATAAATTATAAAAATTATAAAATCCGAGGAAAAAACCGAGGAAAAAACCTATTGCCGTTAATGAAGACAGTACAAATTAATGCATAAAATTAAACCTGTTATAAATACTGCAATACATATTTATATTAAAATCCACATATATATATCAACATACACAAAAGGATGCGCGTAAACGCCATACATACATATACAGACGTATGAATATGAATCTAATTATACACATAAAAGCATGTGTACATATATTCACGCAAACCGTCTCGCACGCAAGCTAAAATTCATCTATGTAGCAATTCTCATATACTGAGCAAGGAGGGGGAACGAAAGAAAGGGAAAGAGAGAAAAAGAACGAAAGAGGGAGGGGAAACTTGTAGCGATGTTATTGGCATCTATAGAGGCCAGTATACATACACAAGTTTGAATTGATACATATACATACCGTCGTGTGTATGCGTGCTTAAGCACAAGCATACTTTCACTTACACATACACAGATACGCATGCTTACAAATACATATGCTTTGCTATACACAAACTTATATAAACATTCTAAATTTGACAACATTGCTTTTTTAAAAAAAAAACATTGCTTTTAAAAAATGGGTGCATTAATAAAAATATATACGAAAGACATATAAAATAAAATATAACATCCTATTTTGGGTCATTTATAAATAATCAAGGTAATATAAATAATCAAGGTAATCCTATGCAATACAATAACATGAAAACAAAGTTTGTAGGTTTTTCCTAATATATATGTAGAAACAATAAGACTTTGCTATAGATCCGTCGTAGCGCTTAAGAGTCAAAATCAAAATCAAAAATCAAAATACAAAATATATACTCTATCCATATGGTATATTTATATTCGACATTTTAAATTTAGCCGCGTGCCTACATAAGTTCATTACTCACTTCTTTGATTCAAAGAATTATTGTCTTTGAATAATATGTGCATTTTTTCTAATAAGCAAAGCTTGCACTTGAAATTATATTTGTAAGCTCCATGCCTGTATGGTGCCGCCCTGTCCAGAATGCTCCATGTCACGTTGAAAGGTGGGGCTTCCTTTTCTTTTAGTTCCCAGACATATTTTGCTAGGCTGGTTTTCTTCCTATTCTCTGGGTATTTAAAAGAATTCTTATGAGAATAAAATCTTGTTTTAAATGAATTTTCTGAAGCCCCTGTGTATGTCTTGTATTCCGATGAGCCTTCCACTTGCACCTTGGCTCTATAAACTACTCCTTTCACTAGACATTTCCCTTCTAACGGACAGGAGCTTTCGTTTTTGAAATTACATTTCTTAATGGGCTCGGCACCATGTCTAATCTCAATTAGCTTCCTATTATGTTGGCTAATGTAAGAGGCGAAATTTCTGCAAACAGAATAGCTAACCTTCAGGGTTCTTCTATTAAATATTCTGTAGAATTTATGACCCTGCTTAAAATGCTTAGAGACTAATCTCAAAAATTCCTTACCTATATTAGTCTTTACGGCCAAATTGAAAGCCGGGTTGAACCACAAAACTTTCCTGGTCCTAGTTCTTCGTGCAGCATTATTATTAGCATTAAGCTGGTTGAACTGGATCTTCTCCGAGAATCCACTATTCTTTAATGCGCTATCGTAATAAGGTGCAGCATTATGGAATGCTGCCTCGTCCGAAGAAATTGAAGATATTCTTCTACCTACATTGCTGACTAAGTTGCTAAGGATAACTGGTGGATGGTTCGAATCTTTGCTAATATACGATAGCTTTTCATTGGGCTTACGGAAGGTTTAAATCTATCCGATCTTACATTAAAATTTACGTCTAAAAAATCTACACTATTCAGGTTAGTATCTATCGTAATCCGTACCCATCCTTTGAAAGAAAGCTATAAGGTCCTTCCTAAGTCTATCTGATTCATGGCCGTTTAGATTATGCGTGGCTATAAGGCCGTCATCCCTATATAGACCTGCATCTATAAATGGGAATTCTATTTTTAGATTATGGAGAATAAAGGCTCCTATGAGCATACATAATTCAGCCCCGTCGTATGCCCCCATCGGTACATCGAAAAGAGAATCCTCAGTCTTCTTAATCCAGGTGGAATCCTCGAAAAACAGAAGCGATTTCCTCGCATGCATAATAATTTCAATTTCCGAGCTATCGATGTTGACATACTGCTTGGCGAAGTCCAATGCCCTTAGGAGCAACGTCCTAGATATCGACGGGTAAAAGTCAATAATGTCGAATTGTGTGAAACTACAATTATTCTTATAGCTAATACCTTTAAACCACTCTATAACTGACTTACTATTCTTCCAAATTCTCAAGTCTACTTCACTATCTAACTTAACTAAAATACGGTCCAAAATATTTTTGCTAATAATTCCTATCTCAGTTTTAGCCGGATTTATCAATCTACATTTGGGGTTTCTACTAAAATTGTCTTTATGGTCTTTCAGAGTAATAAAAGCTGGTCGTGGTGAAAGGTATTCAATCCTATCGCTAATCTTAAGATCGTTAGCTATTCCTCTTGCTTCTAAGTTCACCTCTTTGTATATATTCGTGTTGTCTTTTTTGTATGTGTCCGTGACACTATTCGAAATCAGGCGTTTATAAACGTCCTTATCAAGTGCATATAAGTTCCTTGTCTTGTCAGAATTAACGAAGATCTTATTCGAGTCGTTAATCTCCTTAATTTTTTTCTCATGTTTTTTTGCAATTGGTTGGTAAATTTGCGGAATTTAATTTTCCTAATAATCTCGAAAAGGTCTTTCTCGAAGGCTTCTAATTCCGGAATCGGTGCGGGTTTCTGGGAGATTTAAATCCATATTTGTTACCTTCTATTTTCTGTTTATTATCAAAGAAGAAGGCTTTCCATCTCAGTCTTCTAATAAACTCTTCCGTTTTCTCTATAAGACCTTTGATATATTGTTTCCGTGCAGGGATAGGTATTTTTCTGAGAAAAATCCAGCGGGTAAAGTTCCATCTTTTTCAGCTGTTTGTTCTTCCTACTTGTGCAGTCGCTCAAACTTTTACAAGGAGCGGGTTAGACCGGAGTAAACACATAAATGTGAAACAAGGTGGAAAAAAGAGTACTCAAATACCAGTGGTAGAGTAATATGCTTTATTTTAAGCAGCAGAAAATTCAACAACAATCTGTTACTACTCTGAGTTTCTCGTTGCCGTTCATCAGACAGTTTTTGCTAGAATGGAACATATATATATTCAATCTATACTCTTACAAACGCTACACCTTTAAAAAGAAATGGACTTGTTTGATTGGCCCTTTTGAAAAAACGGTCAATCTTCGAGCGATAAACAAAAAGGTCAAAAATATATGTATATATATATAAAAAAACTTATAAAAATTATAAAATCCGAGGAAAAAAAACCGAGGAAAAAACCTATTGCCGTTAATGAAGACAGTACAAATTAATGCATAGAAATTAAACCTGTTATAAATACTGCAATACATATTTATATTAAAATCCACATATATATATCAACATACACAAAAGGATGCGCGTAAACGCCATACATACATATACAGACGTATGAATATGAATCTAAATTATACACATAAAAGCATGTGTACATATATCCACGCAAACCGTCTCGCACGCAAGCTAAAATTCATCTATGTAGCAATTCTCATATACTGAGCAAGGAGGGGGGAACGAAAGAAAGGGAAAGAGAGAAAAAGGAACGAAGGAGGGGTGGGGAAAAAACTTGTAGCGATGTTATTGGCATCTATAGAGGCCAGTATATACACAAGTTTGAATTGATACATATACATACCGTCGTGTGTATGCGTGCTTAAGCACAATCATACTTTCACTTACACATACACAGATACGCATGCTTACAAATACATATGCTTTGCTATACACAACTTATATAAACATTCTAATTTGACAACATTGCTTTTAAAAAAAAAACATTGCTTTTAAAAAATGGGTGCATTAAAAAAATATATACGAAAGACATATAAAATAAAATATAACATCCTATTTTGGGTCATTTATAAATAATCAAGGTAATATAAATAATCAAGGTAATCTTATGCAATACAATAACATGAAAACAAAGTTTGTAGGTTTTTCCTAATATATATGTAGAAAAATAAGACTTTGCTATAGGTCCGTCGTAGCGCTCAAGAGTCAAAATCAAAATCAAAAAATCAAAATACAAAATATATTCTATCCATATGGTATATTTATATTCGACATTTTAAATTTAGCCGCGTGCCTACATAAGTTCATTAACTCACTTCTTTGATTCAAAGAATTATTGTCTTTGAATAATATGTGCATTTTCTCTAATAAGCAAAGCTTGCACTTGAAATTATATTTGTAAGCTCCATGCCTGTATGGTGCCGCCCTGTCCAGAATGCTCCATGTCACGTTGAAGGTGGGGCTTCCTTTTCTTTTAGTTCCCAGACATATTTTGCTAGGCTGGTTTTCTTCCTATTCTCTGGGTATTTAAAAGAATTCTTATGAGAATAAAATCTTGTTTTAAATGAATTTTCTGAAGCCCCTGTGTATGTCTTGTATTCCGATGAGCCTTCCACTTGCACCTTGGCTCTATAAACTACTCCTTTCACTAGACATTTCCCTTCTAACGGACAGGAGCTTTCGTTTTTGAAATTACATTTCTTAATGGGCTCGGCACCATGTCTAATCTCAATTAGCTTCCTATTATGTTGGCTAATGTAAGAGGCGAAATTTCTGCAACAAGAATAGCTAACCTTCAGGGTTCTTCTATTAAATATTCTGTAGAATTTATGACCCTGCTTAAAATGCTTAGAGACTAATCTCAAAAATTCCTTACCTATATTAGTCTTTACGGCCAAATTGAAAGCCGGGTTGAACCACAAAACTTTCCTGGTCCTAGTTCTTCGTGCAGCATTATTATAGCATTAGCTGGTTGAACTGGATCTTCCTCGAAATCCACTATTCTTTAATGCGCTAATATAATAAGGTGCAGCATTATGGAATGCTTTGAATCAAAGAAGTGAGTTAATGAACTTATGTAGGCACGCGGCTAAATTTAAAATGTCGAATATAATATACCATATGGATAGAGTATATATTTTGTATTTTGATTTTGATTTTGATTTTGACTCTTGAGCGCTACGACGGACCTATAGCAAAGTCTTATTGTTTCTACATATATATTAGGAAAAACCTACAAACTTTGTTTTCATGTTATTGTATTGCATAAGATTACCTTGATTATTTATATTACCTTGATTATTTATAAATGACCCAAAATAGGATGTTATATTTTATTTTATGTCTTTCGTATATATTTTTTATTAATGCACCCATTTTTTAAAAAGCAATGTTTTTTTTTTTAAAAAGCAATGTTGTCAAATTTAGAATGTTTATATAAGTTTGTGTATAGCAAAGCATATGTATTTGTAAGCATGCGTATCTGTGTATGTGTAAGTGAAAGTATACTTGTGCTTAAGCACACATACACACGACGGTATGTATATGTATCAATTCAAACTTGTGTATGTATACTGGCCTCTATAGATGCCAATAATATCGCTACAAAGTTTTTCCTACCCCTCCTTCGTTCCTTTTTCTCCTTTCCCTTTCTTTCGTTCCCCCCTCCTTGCTCAGTATATGAGAATTGCTACATAGATAATTTTAGCTTGCGTGCGAGACGGTTTGCGTGGATATATGTACACATGCTTTTATGTGTATAATTTAGATCATATTCATACGTCTGTATATGTATGTATGGCGTTTACGCGCATCCTTTTGTGTATGTTGATATATATATGTGGATTTTAATATAAATATGTATTGCAGTATTTATAACAGGTTTAATTTCTATGCATTAATTTGTACTGTCTTCATTAACGCAATAGGTTTTTTCCTCGGTTTTTTCCTCGGATTTTATAATTTTTATAAGTTTTTATATATATATATACATATATTTTGACCTTTTTGTTTATCGCTCGAAGATTGACCGTTTTTTTCAAAAGGGCCAATCAAACAAGTCCATTTCTTTTTAAAGTGTAGCGGTTTGTAAGAGTATAGATTGAATTTATATATATGTTCCATTCTAGCAAAAACTGTCTGATGAACGGCAACGAGAAACTCAGAGTAACAGATTTTGTTGAATAGTAAAATAAAGCATATTACTCTACCACTGGTATTTGAGTACTCTTTTTTCCACCTTGTTTCACATTTATGTGTTTACTCCGGTATATATATATATATATATATATATATATATATATATATAATAATATATATATATATTATATATATATATTATAATATATATATATATACATATATAATATATATATATATATAATATATATATATATATATTATATATATATATTGTATAATATATGTATGTATGTTGTATATATATATATATAAAATAATATGTTACAATTACTCAATAGTCAAGATAAAACTCTGAGTTTCAGATGCCGAAGTGGAAATCACAACACCATCTCTTCGGTTATCTGGCCATCTGAAAGAACGCTATGAAAAAATACCGTTATATAAAGGGAAATTACTGTGTTATAATTATATAAAATAAGATTAAAATTTCATAGTAAAACACGTAAAACATGGCTAGTCATACGCTTACATGTGCGCTCGCGAATCCACGTGCGTATTTATAAGTCACTATGAAAACGTACACATCTACACTCGAATTTTTCGCCAAATATATACACATATATATACAAACTCATACACACACACATGCGTACCGTAAAGTTTTGATATGTGCGTGTGTGCGGGTGTGTGTGCGGGCATAAGAATGCAAATATATATGGACGTTTTTACTTAGTATATTTCCATTTTTTTAGGGTTTTTTTTTTAGGGGGGGCATATATATATTAATTTTTTGTATATGCGTGTGTGTGATATGTAGATATAAACATGTGCGGGTATGTACATATATGGGCGTGTGTGTGTATGAGTGCATAAGGGTATGTCCGTATATGAACGTGGTTTTTATGCTTTGTATACATCCTTATGGTTTTTTTTTATGTTACCTTTAACCATGGTTTTTCTTGTGCTTGTGCGTATATAGACGTATGTATGAACTTTTACGGTACGCATCTGTGTGTGTATGAGTTTGTATATATGCGTATATATTTGGCGAAAAATGCGAGTGAAGATGTGTACGTTTTCATAGTGACGTATAAGTACGCACGTGGATCCGCGAGCGCACATGTAAGCGTATGACTAGCATGTTTTACTTGTTTTACTATGAAATTTTAATCTTATTTTATATAATTATAAACAGTAATTTCCCTTTATATAACGGTATTTTTTCATAGCGTTCTTTCAGATGCCAGATAACCAGATTTCCACTTCGGCATCTGAAACTCAGACTTTTATCTTGACTATTGAGTAATTGTAACATATTATTTATAGATAATTTTCCTCTATTTACATAATATTGAGGTCGCTTTCTTTCTTTTGTTATCTTACCGTTTTTACCAATATATATATATAATATATATATATATATATATATATATATATGCATATGTGGTATGTGTGTTCTGTGTCTGTATTAGTCCCTCCAGCATCGCTTGACAACCGATGCTGGCGTGTTTACATCCCCGTAACTTAGCGGTTCAGCATAACACCGATAGAATAAATACTAGGTTTACAAAGCATGTCTGAAACAAATAAAAGAATATATATGGAGGTGGCCAAAAGTCACCCGACAGTAAATCAAAATTCCATAAACAGCATCTGTACTTCTGCATGACTCGAATGGAAAAATTTGTCACTCAAGAAGGCTTTCAATTTCAACAAATTTCATGATGTTTCATATTTAGACACTTTTATCAAATTCATTCAGTTGTTAAACATAAATAAATCTTGGAATTAAATTGCTTTCATTTACTGCCAGGTGACTTTTGGCCAACTCTAAACACAATGTTCATGGTTGGAACGCCTCTAATGATAAGTCTGCTAAATCAAAGACATCCTGCAATCCACATATCATAAAAACGACCCCCAGAACAAACAAATAAGCACGAATTATCATATATCATATAATGTCACATACACACCTCCACCCGGTTCCAGCGCAGAAATTCTTAAGTTGTGACAAATGGCCATACGAAATTGAGATGAAGGAAGTCGGTAGTGGTGACAGAATATGTAAAATATTTAGAAACCAAGCTTTCATCCGACTCCCGTTTATTTTCATAAAACTTTATATATGACAACGACTACTTGATGTTATATTTAGCACTGACATGTGTTAACACCACCAACGCCGCTACCACCGTCGCCATCGCGTATCCCCTACCAGTGGCACCCGTAACAAAACCACCACCACCACCACCACCACCACCACCACAAATAACAACAACAACAACGAAAAGAACATCGCTTCGTTGTCATAATTTGGTCTCATCTTACAAATAGTATTTCTACCTCATACACCTACGTATATATGTATATATATATACATATACATATAACATACATACATACATACATACACACACACACACACACACACACACACACACACACACACACACACACACATATATATATATATATATATGCAAGCATATTCATAGAGATACACGTCCTTACATATAGACATACACACGCCAATATTCACTTTTCCTTGAAATTGAGAAGGGTTATAGAGCGGAGGTGGTGTGAATAATCTTGGCGCCCGTCTCCTGTCGCCTGCGATTGTCTCAATGCTTTCATGATGATGATGATGATGATGATAATCATCATCATCATCGTCGTCGTCATCATCGTCATCATCATCATCATCATCATCATCATTATCATTGTCATCATCACCATCATTGTCATCATCATCGTCATCATCGTCGTCGTCGTCATTATCATCATCGTCATCATCATCATCGTCGCCGCCGTCGTTGTCGTTGTCGTCGTCATCATTATCATCATCTTCATCATCATCGTCCTTACCACTCAAAAAACATGAAACACTAGATAATATAGTGCCAAATAAAACAAACACTATGCCTAAAATGAAAGAAATAAAATTGATAGTCATGGATGGAGCGTCATTGCTCTTAGACGTGCCTGATCACAGCTGTTGAATGCTGAATACCACAACCACCCACAACAACAACAAAAGAAAAAGCAAACTAATATGAAATTGAAACTTTGGTTACGAATTTGGTCCCGAGGTCCGCAAGTTCGGTGTAGGTAGTAAGTCAATTACATTGATCCAAATACTCAGTAGGTCCTCGATAGGAGGAAAAAGAAAAGTCGATCTCAGCAGAATTTGAACTCAGAACATAATGAATGATGAAATGATTCTGCCAACTCACCGTCTTTTGGCATTGGAATAACGGTTTCGAATTTTGGTATAAAGCCAGTAATTTTTAGGGGCGAGTCTAGTCGATCATATTGCCTTTAGTCCTCAACTGGTACTTATTTTATCCACCCTGAAAGAATGAAGGGTAAATTCAGCCTCGGTAGATTTTGAACTGAGTAGGTATCGAACTGAAGAAATTCCGTTATGTATTTTTTTTCAAAGCATGAAAAATATTGGTTTCATATTTTGGCACAAGACCCGAAATTTTGGACAAATGGGGTTAGTCGATTACTTCAACCCCAATGCTCAATTGGTACTTATCTTATCGACCCCGAAAGGATAGAAAGCAAAGTCGATTTCGGTGGGATTTGAACTCAAAACGTAAAGAGGTCAAGAAATTCTGTTATGTATTTTTTTCAAGGCATGAAAAATATTTTCATATTTTGGTACAAGACCAGCAATTTTGTAGAAATGGGGTAAGTCGATTACTACAACCCCAATGCTCAGTTGGTACTTATCTTATCGACCCCGAAAGAATAGAAGGAAAAGTCGATTTCGGTGGCATTTGAACTCAAAACGTAAATGACTGTAGAAATTCTGTCAAGCAGTTTTTTCAAGGCATCAAATATTGTTTTCAAATTTTGATACAAGGCCAGCACTTTTGGAAGAATAGAATAAGTCGATTACTACGACCCCAGGGCTCAATTGGTACTTATTCTATCAACCTCGAAAGGGATGAAAGACAAAGTCGACCTTGGTGGAATTTGAACTCAGACCGTAAAGTCGGAAGAAATGGCTGCTAAGCATTTTCCACAGCTCGGTAACGATTCTGCAGCTCGCTGTCGTTATGGCATGAAATATTAAATGCTTATATCTTCGTTGTTGCTTGTTGTTGAGTTCTCATACTTGTTTCATTATTTGGTCTGCAGCCAAATTGGGGCACTGCCATGAAAGGGATTGGTGAGATATATCGATCCTAGTATTTCTTTTCAAGTTTGATACTTTAACGGATCTCGTTTGCCGAAGCGATAAATGTATGGGGGGTGGAAACAATTGAAAACTAGTTTTCAAAATGTGTGAAGGACAAACAGAATGACACGAACACGAACACAAACACACACACACACACACACACACACACACACACACACACACACACACACACACCACACCACACACAATATACCCAGAGAAGAGAGCGAGAGCGAGAGATAGGGGGAGAGATAGATACGAGAGAGAAGGAGAGAGATAAATAGATAACAGATTATATATATATATATATATATATTATATAAAAGGGCTTAGTAAATAAATTACTTTGCCGCATACTGAACTCATTAAAATAGCAGCTAAAAAACTTTTTTAAAACTATTTCTAATCTTAAAGAAAACCTCTCTCATATAGTGTTTGCTCAATTCACTCACGA
>NC_043004.1:10495336-10515336 GCF_006345805.1 Octopus sinensis
TGTAGGCTCGAAACGTTACAGACTTTTCCCCTTCCCGGGCATTATATTAATACATCTGTTTGTTGTCTACACCCCCTGTCTTCGTCTTTTGTTTTTTTGTTATTTCCATATATCCATATATATGATATATATATATAGATATATATATATAATATATCTATATATATATATAATATTATAATATATATATAGCTATATGGTGGTAGACTATTCCGCTGGTGACCGTGGCTGTGGACCACGGCCTCTCTCTTCGTCTACCGAAAAGGCAATTATTTCAAAAAATACGCCCGCTAAGATAAGTTCAATGTCTAAAGTCGTTTTTGTCCCGTATTACCATTCTTGTTTTTAATTAATTTTTTTTGTATTTATATTCGTGTGGCATCGTCCGTTTTTCTGTCCTTGTTCGTATACATTCGATCCTTTTTCCAAGAAATAATGCTCGCAGCTAGTTTTTCCTTGGGGCTAGCCGGATCTGAGCGATATCAGGATTAATTAGCCGAAATTTGCTATGACGATCCGGTTCCTGACTGAAGATTAGAGGCTTCGAATGACCCGTCCGTTCTTTGTGTCGTCTCTTTGTGTTTTTTTGCGTTCTTGTGTCAATTTGTATTTTTTATATATAATTTTTATATATATATATATATATATGTATGGGTGTGTGTGTGTGTGTGTATACGACGGGCTTTTTTCAGTTTCCGTCAACCAAATCCACTTAAAATGCTTTGCTCCACCCGAGACAATAGCTGAAAACGCCTGCCCAAGGTACTCCGCAATGGGACTGAACCTGGAACTATGAGGTTTGGAGGCAAACATCTCGCCATGCCTGCATCTATACCGAAAGATATCAAATCTCACTGAGTAGTTTGCCCTTCAACCTTTCGGGTTTCATAAAACAGTTACCAATCAAGTTCTCTAAGCCAAGTTATATCAACTATACTCTCCACCCTTAACTACCATCACTATATTCGGTTTTGTTTCTATGATACAAATCTTCATTATCATTCAGAATTGGTAGGTGTTGGTAAAAAATCTGGCAACCGAGTCTTTTGCGAACGACAAACAAGCTAGTCTCTAAAATACGTGCAAAGTAGCCCGTTTGAATAGATTTATTATTTTTATAATGAAATAGGTCCAAAACATAATAATAATAATAATAATAATAATAATAACAATAATAATAATACTAATAATAATAATAATAATAATAATTATACTAATAATAATAATAATAATAATAATAATAATAACAACAGCAACAACAACAATAATGATAACAAAAAAATAATAACAACAATAACGATAATAATAATAATAATAATAATAATAATAATAATAATAATAATAATAATAATAATAATAATAATAATAATAATAAAGTCAACAAAGATTAAAAATAGTGTATAAATATACATCATCCTGGCAATAAAGGAAACGTTATAGCTTTTCCGACATTTTCAATATCTCAGAATGTATTTAATCCGTTGAGAACAAACCGTGTATCTGACAAATAGAACAAAACCAAGCTGAAACGGTAGTAAGGTCAAAAGGGTATCACAAATGTATGAAGATTTAGGAAATTGAAAAAAAAAAAAGAAAAAAAGAAATGATAAAAAAAATGAATAAGAAAAAAGAAAAATGGAAAACGAGAGAGAAATATATCGTTGAAATATGGTTATATTTCTAACAAATTCCTGAAATTGACTGATGTTCATGTTAATTTACAAAAAGACGTGATCTATTCTGCTTGTTATTTTAATACTTTTTATTCTTTCTATATTTTAATGTTTTTCCCCTCTACACTATAGGAATATCAACCGAAATAAAGAAGAATGTTTAAACAGTGCGTGAATTCAGATAGAATGGTTATATATGATAAACAAATCTGAGAGTTTGGTGATAGTATTTTTCTCTGCAATACAAAACTGGTGTGGCTCTTGTATTTTTGTTTAATGATTAAGTCAGTTATGACATATGATCAAAGGCCTACCAGCCATGACGATCCCATCTTATTTGCAGACGGAGTATAAGTTGTACTACATAATCTAGTATTTGTTATCATTTCCTGAAGTATTGGAGTGCAGCTATGCTGAGGTTCAGGCTTGAATGATTTAGTTCAATAAATAAACCCATAGTAATTGTTTAAAAAAAATTATGTTACTTAATTTATCAACCTCTTTTCATAAACCGCCATGTTACGGGCACGTAAACAAACCAACCCCGTTTATAGCTATGGTACGGCTTCACCAGGAATTTGCATCACCGGTTTGGAACTCCTATCTTGCCCAGGATATTAATCGTCTTGAAGCCGTTCAGCGACGTGCAACCAAAAGAATACCCTCCATCAAGAATTTGCTATATTCTGAACGCCTTACTTCCCTGGGCATGGAAACATTGAAACTCCGACGTCTGGCAGCTGACTTGGCAGACACTCATAAAATTATTAACCCTCTTACAAACGATAACTCTGAGCACCTTTTCAAACTCCACCTGTCTAACACCCGTGGACATGTTTACAAAGTCAGAAAACAGCACAGCTCCCATGACTTTCGGAAACATTTTTCACGCTAAGAGTTGCTGAAGTATGGAACAAACTGCCGGCATCAGTTGTTAGTTGTCGGAGCACTGCATCCTTCAAAACTTCCATGCTGCCTGAGATTCGCCAACACTACACCCGATTTTCTCCCCTCCATACACACGCAAGCATGTATCTGACTCATATACTATTCACTTTCCAGGCATTTGTACATTACTGCATATGCTTTATACACACTTTTGACAAGTTGTGGTGCACCTGAGCACTGTATACAATAATTTCATTATTACTATCATTATATAAAGAAAATGACTGCTGACCTCAGAGGACGTGTGAAATACTGAATGTACAATATAAGAATGTTTTCACAACTCTGTTGGAACACTTGAAAATAGCTATGCCTGATGAGTTCTTCGGCACCGCAGCTCAAAACAAAGATAATTATTGATAACATTGATAATTGATAATTATTGATAATTATTGAGAACAATTATTGATAACATCCATTTAGAGTAAACTGATGTAATATCAGCCATTGATGAAATGAGCTTAAACTCAGCCACAAACTCTGATGGTTTCCCAGTAATCCGCCTTCTAAAATGCAAAGGGGCTCTAGTAAATCCACTACGAATAATTATCTTCCAAAGCTTCTTCGCAACCGGGCGGCTTCTCAGAAATTAAAGGAAGGCATAATATGTCTTTTCCATAAAGAAGGTAGCTGAGCGGGTGCTAAAAATTATAGACCCATTTCTCTCACCTACCATGTCAGCAAAGTCATGGAATGCAGTGTCAAGAGGAAACTGATTGCGTTCCTTGAACATAATGACTTGCTCCCTGACATCCAACATGGCCTCCGCTCAGGAGGAAGCTGCTCAACCCAGCTTCTGCAGCACTATGACTGGGCCTTGAAACAACTAGTGCGTTGCTCAAATGTAGATGTGAAATATTTCAATTTATGAAATAATTTTGATAAGATTGATCATGGGATAACATGTCGCAAGCTACGGAGACTCAGCATATTAGGAAAACTGGGAGTCTGGTTACATAACTTCTCAAAAGCCAGAAACGTGACCGTGGCAGTCAATGAGTTTCTATCTTAAAAGGCAGAAATAGGGAAACAAGAGCCTCGGAGAACTGTCTTGGAGACGCCGCTGGTTATGGTGGCTCTTTCGGACATGCCATCAGTTACACAAACAACGATATTTACTATGTATGCCAACGACATAAAAGTAGTACGAAAAGTCAAGGAACATTCCGATGCTAACCTACAGAAAGACCTCGATGTCATATATAAATGAGTTGGAGAAAACAACATGCAATTTAACGCAGGGTAATTCCAAACCCTCTGCTATCAGTTAGCTTGTGTTCACATGACGTATAATGATACATTGGACCAAAAGAAATGGTAATCTCTGAGTAAAATACAGATCATGATCTGGGGAGTGATATGAACAACAATATCCCGTTTCACACAGCAGATGTCTACATGATAGTGTACATCTTATCAAACCCGTGCCAACATAGCTTGTTCAGTTGTGCCGACCGCGTCGCCTACCTGCTACTTTAATTTCTTATTTCTTTATTGTCCACAAGGGGCTAAACACAGAGGGGACAAACAAGGACAGAAAAACGGATTAAGTCGATTATATCAACCCCAGTGCGTATCTGGTACTTATTTAATCGACCCCGAAAGGATGAAAGGCAAAGTCGACCTCGGCAGAATTTAGACTCAGAACGTAGCGGCACACGAAATACCGCTAAGTATTTCGCCCGGCGTGCTAACGTTTCTGCCAGTTTGCCGCCCTATTTAATTTACAGAAATTAAATAGGGCTACTTTAATTTCTGTAAATCCTGTGGAAGAGGGGATATGAACACCTCGTCTTTCAGATGTCCTCAAATGAAAAATTCGCAAGGCGTTAGGTCTGAGGACCTGAGAGACCAGACCATTAATGGCAAATGATTCGCCCAACACTGTTAATCAAGCGCTCTTAAAGATGCCGATTGAGGTAATCGCGTACGTGTTTATGTCATAGTGAAGACGGATAACGCTTCTTCTAACGTGGTCAATAGCAAAATGGAAGGCATGTCGAGGTAGGTACGCCCTGTAACGGCGGACCACTCGTTTTGAATTACCTTGTATATATATATATATATACACATTTTACTCAGTCTGCTAGCTATCAGCCTGAGTAAAATGAAGCGATAGCTGCGCAATTAGATATTCTGTTATAATATGAAACATAACAGAGTTAGTAATTCTGCACACACGGACCATCAGCAGACAGACTTAATCATTCAACCTTATCGCATGCATGACGAAAGTGTCAGCAGTAATAGGACTAATAACAGCAATGGTTCAAAGTGTCAAATACCTAACTTTCGTTAATGGCACAAATTCGATTTCATTTTATTTTAATGTGTTTTTAATAAAGTATTTGACACATCTCATATGTTAGTATGTCGTGCTTTTCATTATTCTGCATCGGAATATTTTAATGTGTTATTATCTGTGTGCTTATTAATGTCAGTTTAACATTTCGGATTCTAGCAGTGGAGGTGAAATATTTGAACTCAGCAGTAAACTGGAGAATGCGCTGATATTTGCATAATTCTCTATCTATCTATCTATCTATCTATCTATCTATCTATCTATCTATCTATCTATCTATCTATCTATCTATCTATCTATCTATCTATCTATCTATCTATCTATCTATCTCTCTGTTGGCCTTCTTTTCTTTCTTTCTGTTGGCCTTTCTTTCTTTCTTTCTGTTGGCCTTTCTTTCTTTCTTTCTCTCTCTCCCTGCATATATATATATATATATATATATATATTATATATATATATAATATATATATATATATATGTATATATATATATTTATATGTATATGCATATGTGTATATTTTTATGAATGCATTTACATTTAGATATATGTATGTATGTATGCACACCCAGACAAATATTTACGAACACACTCACACACACACATATATGTATGTACACATTATACATACACAATACATAAAGATGTATATACATACATACATATATATATATGCATACATATATATATATATATATATATATATATATATATTATATAGATATATATATATATATATATACATGTATATGTATGTATGTGTGTGTGTGTGTGTGTATGTGTGCAGTATGCCTCATAGTGCATTTCAGTTTGGCAAGTAAAGACTGTTAACTGACTGTCAGTAATTTTCTTAGCGGAACTATTCACCGAAAATGTGTCTAGTATTCAAATGAATCAGTCTGATTTAGTTATAAGTGTCTGAAAAGTATCTTTGAATTCAACTTCACAGTAATTGTACATTGTAGTATATTCGACTGCTGAGGAAGTTATAATATACCGGAAACGGTATCGCTCAGTGGATCACTCTTTCACGGTCCATACTGAGGCTGTATAATAAGCATAACTGACGTTAACTACAGCTTCATGTATTAAGTAAATTAATTTAATGCATAAGTTATTTATAAGCGCTGTGGCAGCTAAAATCTTCGGGTATTCAACATTGTAGACATTAATATATATATATATATATATATATATATAATATATATAATATATATATATATATATGCCATCACGCTTCAGGACCGGTTACTGCAACAGCCTGGGTTTCAAGGGCCCACAGATTTTAATATTCTCCCAACGAGTCTGAGGAAATTGTACAAAGTAGATATAGGAGATTTTAAATAAAAGCTGGACCTCTCCCTGTCGAGAGTCCCAGATGAACCTACCTCATGGCAAGAGGTGCAAATGAGGGTAGCTATATCAAACTCCATGCTTCACCAAGTGCCACATATTAGAGGAGGCTCTTAGTAATAACAGTGTAGCAAAACGGCGGTGCATCAGCATGGCCACAGCTCTGAGATGAAACTAGAGAATATATATATATATTATATATATATATATATATATCACGTGATCACGTAACCGACCAGGCTATCAGATGTTGCTACACATCGCTGGTCGCAATGCGTTTCGCAATGTTTTAGCCTTTAAATAGCGCCACCCCACTGGCTAAGCGAGCAGGCCAAGAGGAGAAAGAGTAAGAGAAAGTTGCGGCGAAAGAGTACAGCAGGGATCGGCACCCCCCCCCCCCTGCCGGAGCCTCGTGGAGCTTTAGGTGTTTTCGTGCAATAAATACTCACAACGCCCGGTCTGGGAATAGAAACCGCGATCCTACGATCGCGAGTCCGCTGCCCTAATCACTGGGCCATTGCACCTCCACACACACACACCCATGTATGTATGTATTTATGTATGTATGCAGGTATGTATGTATGTATGTATGTATGTATGTATGTATGTATGTATGTATGTATGTATGTATGTATGCATGCATGCATGTATGTATTATTTTTGATAAGTGCCAACGCACAAAACTCTCGGACCTTCAGACACGATGTTGCTTATGGCAAATATCAATTAAAATATATATATACTTATATTTTGAGTCCTATTTTTCATGTTTGCCAGCTAATGCTTCCAACAGGACTATCTAAACCAATTCTTTCAAAAAATCTTAAACCATTATTGTAATTGTAAACTACTTCGATTTATTTACCTTCTTTTTATTACTGTGAAAACTAGAGGTAAATGTCTTATGTCAAGGCATTCAAACTACAGCTGTTTCAATTTATTCATTCAGTTATATATTCTTATCTTGTATCTTTCACTTGTTTCAGTGATTGGACTGCGGCCATCCTTGAATGGTTTTAGTCGAACATTTTATACCGAACCGCTAGATCTGGAGGACATAAAGAAACTAACATCGGTTGCCAGGATTTAGTGGAGACACACCACACACACACACGCACAAACACACACACATATGCCACTGTCTTCCACAGTTTTCATCTATCAAATACACTCACCTAGCTTTGGCTACGCCGGAACTATAGCCGAAGACACTTGCTCATGGTAGCGCGCAATGGGACTGAACCCAGAACCAGGTGGTTGCAAAACAAGCTTGATAACAACGCAACCATTCAAATACCATACCATCCACTTTTCAGGACATATGTGATTTGAACGAGATTTGGTTTCTAATTCCATTAAGTCGAGCGATGGCATAGAGATTCCGCCGATGGGTCGTTATTTTTATTGTCGCTGGTGTTGTCATTGGTGTTGTGTTTGTTGTTGTTGGTGTCGTTATCGTAGCGTGTGAGTTTTGCTGTTTATTCGTTATATTTATTGTCGTTCTTTTTGTAACATGGTTTTGGTAATCCCTAAGTATTTCTTGCAGTCAGAGATTTTTGTAGGATATATATTTTGACATATGTATTCAGAACAAGTGTGACTCCAGAGATAAACAAACATAAGCGACATTTGTTATTCCGAAAACCCTAATTTTTTATTTGTGACACTGATGTCGGTGACATACTTAACACGTCTCACTGTAACCTTAGAACATTCTTGAAATTGTACAAACGCCAAACTGTAGTGCTAAGTGTTGAGAGGGCAACAGTAAGATGTGAGGTTAGATAAAAATGCAACAACATTAAAAGATGGCATATATATATATATATATATGGGAAGACGCCTCACCCTTTATTACAAACAAAACATATACACACATTCTTTCAACGGAATGCATATATATATATATATATGTATATACATAGATGCTTATATATATTCAGTTTTGCATATATACATGTGTGTGTGTGTGTGTGTGTGTGTGTGTGTGTGTGTGTGTGTGTGTTTTCGTGTGTATTTGTGTGGGGATGGTTTATCAGTAATGCCTATCTGCTTTGAGCTTGGCAGCAGCTAAGGTCGAATCTCAGATTGGAGTCATGTTGTGTTATAATATATATACCCATTTACCCTATCTATCGCATTGAATGCTTCATCAGATGATGCCTGTACTCTCTCTCTCTCTCTCTCTCTCTCTCTCTATCTCTCTATCTATCTATCTATCTATCTATATATATATATATATATATATATATATATATATATATGCATGTTTTACAGCGCGCGCACGCACACAAACATACACACACACATTTCCAGTATACTGAATTCAATTTCTCACGTGACAGCACTCCATATAAAGCATCGATAAACAAAGGAAGATTAGATAATTAAAAATGTCTACCGCAATTTAATTAAACAATTGGATGTTCACATCAGGTTGCTTCAATATTTTTAGCTAAGGGACTCTTTACTGGTTGATCGTGTTAATCATGTATGGTCTACCACATGTCTTTTATAAAAGAGTGCCACTGTGGCACTGTATGTAATTGTTATAAGGTTTGTTAAGGTAATACTATTTGGGTCATTTAATTTGGTTACGTGTGACGCATTCTTCACGTTACGATCGTCATCTGGGATGGTTGACCATTCCCCTGAATATGCATTTTCAGGTCCAGGCAAAATGTTTTTGCACAAGACTGGCGCTTTCCTATGTCTGCGCTTGTCAAGCGACCGAAGTTTATCCTAGGAAAATTTTACTGATACCAATGCTGTTACCAATGTCGTTCAAACGTTACTGTCATAACTCAAAGCAACAGATACGATCCAGCAAAGCATTTTGTATCATCCTCTAACATGTCACCAAGCTACAGCTCTGCAATGATGTTGACCTTAATAGTATTTGAATTGAAAACGCAGAAATTCGAGACAAAATATCACTGGGCATTGCATCAAACTTTTTCACAAGGATGCTAATTTTCTTCCTTCTTTTAGCATTAAAATCTGCAAGCTTGTCTCTGTGGCATTTATTCTACCGTAATAAATTTAAGGTCGTGGTATAATTAAAAACATAGATTATATTTGGAAGGAAAAAATAAAACAGAAATAAAACAGATAACAAAAACAAAATATTAGTAAGATATGTCAACCGTCTCGACCGACTCCAACCAAAAACAGTTTTATTGTTTCGTCCGTAATGCCCTGTGTAAAGATTTATTGATGCCCAAAGCAGTCATCGATAAATTCTGATCATTGTATGAAATAATCGATCAGATAACCTCTGACTATTCGGTATTGAAGAAAATTTACCATATCGATAATACAGAAGCAACTCAAAGAATCTTTTATGCGAAAAACTTCTGATAAATATTTGATTAAATACGCGTAAGGAAATGTCTAGAGTCTGAAGTATGAAGTTTGTCGAAAAGAAACGCAATGGCGATGCAGTGTAAGAATCTCGCCGATTCAGAATTTGCTTTTCATATTTTCAGGATCGATAAAAAATGAACCCAGCAAGATCAGAACTGCTTTAGGGACGGATGAGATGCCTTGTTTTATTTTTTCCGTTGTGTCCCATTTGAGGGCGACAGCACTGGTGCCAAGCTATATAGCTCCTTGTCAAAAGGCGGTGAGCTGGCAGAAACGGTAGCGCGCCGGGTGAAAATTCCGCCGAGGTTGTCTTTGCCTTTCATCCTTTCGGGGTCTATAAATAAAGTACCAGTCCCGCACTGGGGTCGATGTAATTGACTTTATCCCTTTGTCTGTCTCTGCTTGTTCCCTCTATGTTTAGCTCCTTGTGGGCAATAAAGAAATATATATAACTCTTTGTCCTTCCCTTGGACAACATCGATTGCAAGAAAAGGGTGTAATAAGCATGTGTAAAAATTAACACTTCCTTCTCCAAGCCTAAGAAGAATTCTCGGTCGTCCAACAGGCGCGATCAACAGGCGCGAAAAAAGGTTTTCTTTGTCCTGTCAAAAAGTGATTAAGCATCTCCCTTTGACCTACGACCTCAGCCATGTCAGCTGAAGTTCAAAATGGACAGGAGCTGATCTATTAAGGTACAAAATCTGCTACAGTATGTCTGTCCTTCTAGGTGCCACGGTTATTATAAATACGGTGGTCAACAGACAAAGGAGAGGAGGAAGGCCTAGAAAGCAACGAGAAAGGTCGAACGACAGGTTTTCAATGACCGTAGAGACCCGAGAGAAATATTCCACGGTAGACCACTAATCTCAGATGAACTACGCACACACGCACACAAACATTGATTTCTGACACATTACTTCCACAGATGTACCCTGTTTTTATTTCTAGCAACTCGCAGTAGTTGTCAACATTTTGCATGTAGTGAAGAATTATGTATACCAACGACAAATTAAGTCCAGTGAATAAATTATTTCTAACTATGAATCGATTCACTCATTTGTTTACTTCAATAGCATACGCATTCCTTTTGCATCTGTTCACAATGATACATACATAACCACTACACATGCAAGGGAATCTGCTGGTCATCCATCAAGAATACCTTCACAGGACGGCGCCTTAGAGAGGAACCTTTCAAATGCTGAAACTCATATCCAACATGACCTGAGGAGCCCTTCCTCCAAAAATTATCTGCTTAGGCTTTGCCCCTTTTGATGGAGGTGTATCTTAATGTATACTGGCTATTGGTTATGTTTGTTTTCTAATGGTATATTTTATGAACATTGAGTCGTTTGATATCTTTCTCTTGCTATGTATTATTAAGAATACAACATTTAATAAAACATTGATTGTAATCTGCAAAAACAGTAAATTCAGAAGTAAATGTTTATATATCTACTATATGAATTTTTAAAACGCTTTCTGTTAAATACACAGTGGGCAAAAACTGAATTAGCCAATGCTTAATATAATTTTCTGACAGCATCCTTGGAGTATTTGACAAAATACCTTACGGTATTTAGTGATAGCATTTTACGTTCTGAGGTCAGCTTTAACTTCCATCCTTCAGGGATCAATAAAATAAACAGACAAGCACAGGAATTGTTATAGTGAACTATAACCCCACTCTCAGTTATATGACTTTATATCTATGTTAGTAGTCAATAATTTTTCTTTGCATAATCGGTAGAAGATCGGAAAAAACGTAGCGTACATATCTTGTAATATTGTGTAAATTTTGACACAAGGCCCGCAGTTTCGTGGAAGTGGGTAAGTCGATTACTTCCATCCCAGTGCTCAACTGCTGTTTTTTTTTGCGACCCTGAAAAGATGAAGGGCAAAATCGACCTCGGCGATATGCGAACTCAAACACGGACGGAATGCTGGTAAGCATTTCGCCCGGCGTACTAACGACTCTGGGACTTCACAGCCAAAATGTCTTCTAATATTAAGTCACTGATGTTTACGTTTTGAGTTCAAATCTGGCCGAAATCGACTTTGCCTTTCATCCTTCTGTAGTTGATAAAATAAAGTGCCAGTCAAATTTCAACTTCTATTCTTTCCCCCAAAGTTTTGCCTATGCAAGGAATCAATATTAGTTTGATATTTGAAGAGTTCAAATACCCCCAAAATCGACATAGCTTTCCATCATTCAGTAGTCGATAAAATATATATTAAAAGTGAGGAAACGTGTGACATTTTCTCTCGGCAAATAATGATACAAAGAGTTCAAAAGATGCAATGTTTACGGCTTAAAGAGAAAATATATTTAAGCCACAGACATATATTATTTGGCGGAGAGAAATAAACTCTTTATTTGTCTTACTGTTAAAATGAAATGGTAGTAGTCAGAGACAGAGAAGAACTACGTGAGGAGGAGGACTGAGAAGTAATAAAGGAGAAGCAGAGTGCAGAGGGAGGGAGGAGCAAATAATATAGCGGAAACATCTGTATGCCAATGGCAGTTATTACGTAACTGCTGCTCCTTTGTTATATTTATTTATTCATTAGAATACATACTTATGTATATGTACCTATGAGAATGCGTATGTGTTAGTGTATATGTATAAATATGTTGCATATGTATGTTTTTACATGGTTATATATATGTATATATATATATATATAAATAAAAATATATATATATATATATATATATATATATATATATATATATATATATATTATATATATATATATATATATATATTATATATATATATATATATATCGTATACATATATATGTGTGTGCATGCGTGTGTGTGGATATATATAAATGTATATATATATGTATGTATGTATGCATGAATATATACGTGTCTGTATATATGTTCATTGGAAGCTGATCATTCACCCTGTCGCTACGCAGAGATTTTCGCTCTGTGAGAAAAGCTACCAATCTGCAGCCAGCGTTATCTTCAAAGGCGATTTAGTTTTAAGAAACTTTAGAATTTCATTTAATATTGGTTATAAGTTACTGTAGAACGCAACATAGCAGCATATCTCTAGCTGAACAAAAGGAATAAACAGCACTGCTTTGGGAATGCTATACTTCAAATATTTGCCAGTATAAATATTCGCAGCAAGTTAAGTCTGGATGGATATTTGGACGTCTATATGGAAGTCGTGTCCTTTCACGTGGTGTGGTGCTCAAAAGTCACTTGCAGATTGATCATTATCGGTTTTGCCGTTTGTTCGCAGCAGTAGGAGTGTCTTGTTTTGTTGATAGCTACGAGGTCTCCCAGAGTCGTGCAGTAGGAATTAAAGGTATTTCAACGTTTAGTCATATTCTTCAATGGATATAACATAATATAATATAATAAATACCGCTTTTCTGAAGAGCAAGGTATCAAATGGAAGACAAAAGCCAAACAGCAGCAGCGGTAACAACAACGGTAACAACAACACAATAAACGTACAGGAACAACAACAACAACAACAACAACAACACAACACAAACAACAACAGCAGAAGTAGCAACAACAACAACAACAACAAAAGACAGACAAAGAAATTAGATATTTCTACAATTTCATGTTTGCTGCTTTGTATTAATACAGAATATGGCGACTAACGTTCTGTTAACCTGGTGCGTGTTCAGCGATCAATTTCATTCCTAGAATGTTTGGCAACGATTGAGCTAAAAGTAATAAGAGATGCTCTATGTGGTTGGTACGCTGCTAGAAATGACAGTTAAATATCTTGCATATCGTACTCTATCATATAAATTAATATTTTTAAAAGAACAGACAGTATATATCGCATAATATTGTTCAAAATGAATTGCGCCTGGAAAGACGTGTCGGACACGGCTAGAATGCCTTTGATTGATAAGGTTTTACCGGCGTTTTTAAGAGAAACTCTTCACGCTAACTCGTCCTGCTAGATATAACAACCAAATCTTTCTCAAAATCTACTCGAACGTTTATAAGATAGAAGAAAAGGTATGAAGATAATAAGAAGACTGTCATAAATGATTAAAAAAAAAAATAACGGGCAACTAACGTCTCTTGTTCTTTCCAAATTTGTAGAAATGATATCTTATGAAAAACATAAACTCTATCAGAAGGCGGCGAGCTGGCAGAATCATTAGCACGCCGGGCGAAATGCGTAGCCGTCTTTCGTCTGCCGTTGCTTTGTGAGTTCAAATTTCATCCTTTCGGGCTCGATAAATTAAGTTACCACTTACGCACTGTAATCGACTTAATCCGTTTGTCTGTCCTTGTTTGTCCTCTCTGTGTTTAGCCCCTTGTGGGTAGTAAAGAAATAGGCATTTCGTCTGCCGCTACGTTCTGAGTTCAAATTCCGCCGAGGTCGACTTTGCCTTTCATCCTTTCGGGGTCGATTAAATAAGTAACAGTTACGCACTGGGGTCGATATAATCGACTTATCCGTTTGTCTGTCCTTGTTTGTCCTCTCTGTGTTTAGCCCCTTGTGGGTAGTAAAGAAATATGTATTTCGTCTGACGCTACGTTCTGAGTTCAAATTCCACCGAGGTCGACTTTGCCATTCATCCTTTCGAGGTCGATAAATTAAGTACTAGTTACGCACCGGGGTCGATGTAATCGACTTAATCCATTTACCTGTCCTTGTTTGTACCCTCTAGGTTTAGCCCCTTATGGGCAATAAAGAAATAACAAACTCTATCAGAATTATCAGATGTTAACTGTAGAGTTCATATAGGGATCAGTTTTGCTCACAGCTGGCATGTTATAATTCGTAAGCAGACAGAGAGGTATGGAGTTAAAGGTTTATTTAAGCAGACACACATTGACACCTTATGTATGAAAGGCAACGGTGCGAAGTTATTGATTTGTAATCAGTAAGGTATTCCTAACACATATTCCATGCACGAAACTCCAGGTCCTTCAGTAAATTACGTAGCTTTCAGCTGGTACTGGAATAGCGAGAAAAAAATCAGTTTGAATAAATCGCAGATACTACAAATGATGAGTACATCTCACGCATGCGCTCAACACAAATCAACATTCAACACACACACACGCACACACACACACAAACACACGAAAAACACACACATGCGCGCGCACACACGCACACACTCACACGCACGCACAATCACAAACGCTCAGAAACGTGCATCCGTTGTGTGCTACCGAAGTGTTGGATTAAAATAGCCATTAATATCTGAAACTTAAAGGAAATACATTATTTACTGTGGTGTCCGCCCGGAGATAATCTCCCTCCCTCTCTCTCTCTCTCTCTTTTTCTCTCTATCTGTCTGTGTATTTATCTTTCTTTCTGTCTATCTATTCATATGTCTGTCTTTCTGTCTGTCTATCTATTTGCCAGCCTGCCTGCCTCGCTTCTTGCCTGGATGTCAGTCTATCTATCTATCTATCTATCTATCTATCTATCTATCTATATCTATCTATCTATCTATCTATCTATCTATCTATCTATCTATCTATTGATCGTTCTTTTTTTCAACACGATCCCTATTGATCGTTCTTTTTTTTCCTCTTCCCCCTTTTTTCCCCTTTTTTCTTCTTTTTTCATTTCTCTTTTCTTTTGTTCCTTTTCCTTTTCTTTTTTTTCTTTTTATTCTTTTTATTTTTTATTTTATTTATTTATTTACTTTTTTTACTTTTTTTTTGTTCTTTTCTTCCCTTTTACGATCCCTCTTGATCGAAAACCTACGACACCCCCTTTTTTTTTTTTCATCCCCCAAAAGAAAAGCTCTACCTTGTAACTTGTCCCATCTGTGTGCAGCCCTGTGTGGTCAATCAAGAAACTTATCTATCTATCTATCTATCTATCTATCTATCTATCTATCTATCTATCTATCTATCTATCTATCTATCTATCTATCTATCTATCTATCTATCTATCTATCTATCTGTCTATCTGTCTGCCTCTCTCTCTCTCTCTCTCTCTCTCTCTATCTATTTATCTATCTATCTATCCCCAAGGATTCCATCCCGTGCTATCCGCCCACAACAAAAATCACACTCGCATCTCATACGGTACAATTATTCCATCTCAATTGGCCCCGCTCTATTTAACAGTACACTAAAACACATTAAAGCAGAAACAGACCCCATAAAGTTCAAGAAGTCCTTGGACAAATTCCTTCAAGAAATCTCGGATAAACCTACTCCCGGATATGTCACCGTAAACACTTTCTCTTTGCTTGAGTGGGCCATGCTGTCCTAATTCTGATTTGAATGACTTCGCCAGGTGGAGCTATCGAGTTAAGCCTTGCCTGAGCCTATATATATATATATATATATATATATATATATATATATATATATATATATATATATATATATATAATACAAAAGGGACAAGAATGCAAAACATACATCCAGACTGTTAGGTGAAACAAAAAGGGAAAACAAAACATCCAGAAAGACGATACAAGGAAAGCAAAAACGGATCATTTAGAGTTTTATACCCTCAGTCGAGTTCTAGATTATCTTTGCAATTTCATATATATATATATATATTATATATATATATATATATATATATATATATAGATTTAGATTAATACATAGTATGTATATATATATATATATATATATATATATATAATATATATATATATAAATACATATATACTTAAACACAGCTTCTGTGTGTGTGAATTTGCAATATAAGATATGAATTCAGAATCTTGTGGCTATCACAGACAAACTCCCCTAACGGACTCGGGTATCAAACCACATAATAATTCAATAGGCAGAAGTGTAATGTAGAACGTCATGAAATTCAGAAGATCCGATCAATGAATTTATTTCATGATGAGCACTGTAGGGCTGAGGCGAGCCATTCCCCCAACTTATCCTATAAATAATAAGAAATCAGCTCTCGAAGCGATAAGGATTAAACGTGATATATTTTTTATAACAGGCTGATGTAGACTTTCGTTGAGTCAACGTACACGGTTTGATTACAAGTAGGAAAGATTTTATGTCTTCGACGCGGCTATTGTTTGGCAAGCCTTAACTGCATATAATTTCAGTTTGGAGTTTGAAAATGAATAATTTGATTTAAGCAAGGGGATTGTCTTTTGGTAAGTGCCCTAGCAATAGTGAGATATTGGATAACGAAGCTCAAATTTCTGCTTGAAATCTTTATAGTAAAACTTTCATTTAATATGGTTTCTGATTTAGGCGCATGATCAGAAATTGTGAGAGGTGGGGGAAGGGGTATTCAAGAACATGAAACCTCTACTCGAGTTCTACTTAATTTTGTTTACTCCGGGTTAGTGTATAACAAAGTTGACCTCGGAAGGATTTGAAACCAGATGTTAAAGAGCCGGAAGAAATAACGCAAGGTATTTTCCCGACGTAAAAGTTACTTCTTATTTGGGCGCAAGGCCTGCAATTCTGTGTAGCTGTGTGTGTCGATACCAACCACTTTAGAACTTCATTTCATCGATCTCGGGTGGATTAAAAGCAAAGCTGACCATGATGGGATACTTTATTTCAATATTCAGATTCAGTACCGTTAAAAGAATGAGCATCACACATTCTCCAATTTTCTTTCTAAGTACATGAAGTGTTTTGCATATGGATCATAAATATATCTCTCTACAAATCTATTACCAATGAGGCCTAGAGATAAAATATATGTGGGCAGTCAGAGTTCTAAAATTGGTTTCTGATTTCGGTACAAAGCCAACAATTTTGAGGGAAGAGGGTCAGTCTATGCCATCGACCTCAGTACTTCACTGGTACTTTTATTTTTATCGATCTCAAAAGAATGACAGATAAACTTAACCATGGTACATTATTTACATTATTTACAATTGACGGATATTTGTCCTCATCTTGTTTGCTGTTAACACAACGTTTCGGCTGATATACCTTCCAGCCTTCATCAGGTATCTTGGGGAAATTTCCAACCTGGGTTCTCATTCCTAAGGTATTTTTCGATGTTGTTGTTGTTGTTTTATTATTATTATTATTATTATTATCATTATTATTACTTTTTTTCTTCTTCTTTCAAATTTTCTTCCATTTCTTGCCGAGTGTCTTCTCGACTCCTAGGGCAAAGAAACTCATAGTGTATATTGGTAGGCCATTAAACCAAACTCAGTAGTTCGTTCATTTTTTTAATTTTTTTTTTAAAGTTAAATTAAAATGCATGAGCAGCAACAGTTCTCACATCGACAATGCTCTTCTCAATACGTGTGATGTACCAGTTAAGACAATCTTTTGCACTTCTTGCAGGGATGGTAAGCCAGGGATCATTCTCATATAATTTTCGGTTCCCTTCTTGATCATTCCTAGTGCTCCTATGATCACTGGTATTGTAACCGCCTTGAGATGCCACATTTTCTCAATTTCAATGAGTAGGTCTTTATATTTTCTGAGCTTGTCAAACTCTTTCGCTGAGATATTATGATCACAGGGGATGCTCATGTCGATCAATAAGCAAACTTTATTGTTTTGGTCTTTCACAACAATATCTGGTTTATTGGCCTTGATGGTTCGGTCTGTATGTACTGGAATTATTATTATTATTATTATTATTATTATTATTATTATTATTATTATTATTATTATTATTATTATTATTATTATTCAGGTCATTACCTGGATAATCACCTGAACGTCTGCCATATACCCGTAGGCGTCGTGGTTAAGAACGCGGGCTACTAACCCCAAGATTCCGAGTTCGATTCCAGGCAGTGACCTGAATAATCATGATAATAATAATTACAACATTGAAAAATATCTTGGGAATGAGAACCCACGTCGGAAATTTTCCCTAGACACCCGATGAAGGCTGGTGCGTATATTAGCTGAAACGGTGTGTTAACTACAAACAAGATGACAAATATCCGTCAATTGTAAATAATGTAAATAATGTACATAATTCCTCATCTCTTAAATACAGAACTGTATTACCATCGGTAGTGTTAATATTTGACGTCAGAAGGTAAAAAAAACCCAGAACAACTAATGCATTGCATTCTCCCGACTCTTCAACGATCCTACCAGCTTTAGAAACCTAATATCCGTCCATCCATACACTATTGCTTTAAAAGTGAAAACAGGACACATTGGAAAATATAGTGAAAGTCATATTTTGTGTGAAACACCTGGTAGGGTAATCGTATTTTGGATACCTTTGATACAATGAAGCTGAACAAGAGCTTAAACACCAACAAATATCGTTGCCACAAGCAGGGGTAGTAATCCTGTCACCGCCATCATCACGAACAGTAACACACATAATACTTACCATCTTCATAAGTACTTGTTACCACGACATCATAGTTATTATCTTCAACAGTAGCCGCCACTAGCTGCTGTTTTCCATTTTCCACGACCACCACGACAAACTACAGCAACATATTGTCGTTCTCAGCATCAACACATAATTAATGTGAGCATTACGGAAATCGCCATCATTACCATCGTTTTCTTTCTCCTCCCAATATCATGCACACACAGTATCAACCGAACAATCGTTAACACCTGACCACCACAGCTACCTGTCTCAATGTTAGTCATCGTTACCGTTGTCACTGCCGTTTTCTTCTTCTTCTTCTTCTTCTTCTTCTTCTTCTTCTTCTTCTTCTTCTTCTTCTTCTTCTTCTTCTTCTTCTTCTTCTTCTTCTTGCCTTACTCCTTCTCTTCCTCCTTTCTGTCTTCCTCCTCCTCCTCCTCCTCCTTCTTCTCCTCCTCCTCCTCCTCCTCCTCCTCCTCCCCTCCTCCTCCTCCTCCCCTCCTCCTCTCTCCTCTCTCCTTCTCCTTCTTGGTCTTCTTCTTCTTCTTCTTCTTCTTCTTGCCTTACTCCTTCTCTTCCTCCTTTCTGTCTTCCTCCTCCTCCTCTACCTCATTCACATCATCCTCGTCGTCCTCGTCGTCATCGTTGTCATAGTCGTCATCTTTCTCCTCTTCCTCATCACCATCATCATCATCATTATCCTCCCTCCTCTTTGCTTCCGCTGCATCATCATCATCATCATCATCATGATCGTCGTCGTCGTCGTCGTCGTGATCATCATCGTTGTTGTCATCGTCATCACCATCATCATCATCAGCAGCAGCAGCGGTAGCAGTAGTAGCAGCAATATCAGCAGTAACACAGGCTGGGTAATTATCATTATCGTTGTCATCGTCGTCATCGTCATCATCATCATCATCATCCTCCTTTTCTACCACCTCGTCATCATCATCGTTGTCGTCATCGTCATCATTATCATCATCATCATCATCCTTTTCCTCTACATCATCATCGTCGTCGTGGTGCTCGTCGTCGTTTTCAAGAACACGGCCGCTGTGAACAACAGCATCACTTCTACATCTGTAACC
>NC_043004.1:10520336-10530336 GCF_006345805.1 Octopus sinensis
TTGTTGAGATAAATCAAAATAAACTTTTAGTTCAAAATCGGACAATTTATACTTAATGACCTGATATATATAATTGTATCTATATGTATGTATGGGTATATGTGTTTCTATGGATATACATATTTATTTATTTATGTGAGTGTGCGTGTGTACGTGTGATTTATATCTCAGTTAACTAGGCTCAAGGAATTCTGCCTGTCAACCGTCAGCCCTTAACCTGACAACTAGCCATAGATTATGTTCCACTTGTTAAGAAACCAAGTGTTCAATGACCCTATGCTACCGGTATGATCACTCTTCTCCTTACTGCTCTTATAATTTTACATTGTGGTTTAATCTTCTCGAATTTATTTCCTCCTGCTGTATCGTATGCCTCGCAAAGTTATTGGCAATTTGCGTTACAAGAGACGTCTATATACACAGCGATGAGGTGTGGTGCAAGATTGCATCATCTTTCTATAAACGTTATGTAATTTCGATGATACGCATGCGTGCCCCATAACGTACTGAATACCATACCTATTTTATGCATATCTTATACACAGGGCGGACATCCCCCCACACGCACGCACGCACACATACATGCACGTAAGCACATGAACGTATACACACACAACAACAACAGCAGCAGATTGTTAGTGAACTCGTAGTTCTATCAACCGAATGATTGCAGTTTTTTTCCTCTTGTATTTGATAAACTTTGGGAAATTCTTTCGGTGTGATTACTTATGTAATAGCAGATATACAGTCATGTGTCCAGTAGGTTAGCAGAACATTGTGGTGGTCCATGATATAGGTTTAAAATCTACAAAAAGTCCACCATCTCCCTTGTGTAATCCATCCCTTCATACCGCCGGAGTCCTCTATGTAGTTATTGATCTACTAAAAATATCAACAATTTCTTCCCTGTATTATACCGCCACCGACTTTAAAGAGGAAGTAGGAAGAAAACAATATGAATGAAGTACTGAATAATGCAGTCTTGGATATACAGTGATATGAAATAAAAAGGTGAAGTGGTCACAACTGGAACGCTGGCTGAGTTAGAACAAATCGATACCAGTGATTAATTTCTATTGCAGAATAACATCACAGCAGTTCTTTCTATCATTTACATCTCCGAAATTGTACTAGACATACATCAGCATTTCTTATTTTTGGCGAGAACAGGGTTGCTATCCAAACTAAATGGCGATGGAAGATATACAGATATACATACATACATATATATATTATATATATATATATATATATTATATATATAATATATATATATATATATATATATATATACATACATACATACATACATACATATATATATACATATATATATATAATAATATATATATTATATATATATATATATATATATTATATATATATATTATATTATATATATTATATATATATATATTACATTATAGTATATTATATGTATTGTATCATATATTATCTTATATATACGTAGATCTAATTTGGTAAATTTCAAACCCGAAGCTAAGTACTGGCGTCTAGGATTCTTTCAGAAGATTTGAAGACATTTTATTATTATTTTATTATTAATTTATCATATTTTTCTTTTGATAATTCCATAACACGTATCTGAAATCAATGTTTATCCGTTCTAAATCATTTCATTGAGATATATTTGAATCGTTGCTTAATTTCCGACAATGCCAATCAAGCCGTTTTGAGGCATTTCTCCACTAATTGACAAGATGATATTCTTCCTAATCACATTTGATTAACATCTAAACTTCCCCCATACTCCATACTCCATACGCCACTCACATTTTATCAATGTTACTGCACATATGCTTCATAACAACATAATCTGAAAGATGGGAAGAAGAAGAAGAAATAGAGAAACACACACATACAAAAACAAAAAGATAAAGACGAACGAGGAAAAGGATGTAAAGCAGACATTGGAAAGAAGCGTAGAAAAGAAGGGAAGTCGAAAAAGGAGATGATAAAGAAGAAGATGAAGAAGAAGATCATAAAGAAGAAGAAGAAGAAGAAGATCATAAAGAAGAAGAAGAAGAAGAAGAAGAAGAAGAAGAAGAAGAAGAAGAAGAAGAAGAAGAAGAAGAAGGCAAGGCTTATGATGATAGAGGAGGAGGAAGAAGAACAAGATGATGAAGAAAACTATACTTAATCTCGATGAGGATTGGGATGATAATGAGGAGGTGGAAGAGGAGGGGTAGGAGAAGGAGGACGACAATGAAAAAGTGCAGACAACAAAACGGAAATCAGAATGTGAATTAAATAGGTGAATAAAAAAACAGAATCCGCAGTAATTCCAAGTGGCTGGATCTGTGAGGATTCCACATTCTATAAATGTCTTTTTTTTCTTCCGAATTTTAACACAAGGCCTCTAGTTTTGAGAAGTGGGGGTTAGTTGATAACATTAACCAGATTGTTCAACCAGTATTTATTATATTGAGCCCGTATGGAAGAATGATGAAATCGATTGCAGCGAGATTTGAACTCAGAACGTAAAGTGCTGGAAGAAATGCGGTTACGCATTTTGTCCGACGTGCTAGCGATTCGGCCATCTTGCGCCCTAAAAAAACAAAAAAAAAAAAAATAGGGACAATAAAACATCATAATAATTCTTTCTGCTATAAGTACAAGACCTGAAATTTTGGTGGAGTGGGGCCAGTCGATTGAATAGACCCTAGTGTTCAGCTGGTACTTATTTTATCGACCCTGGAAGGATGAACGGCAAAGTGGGGCCCGGTGGAATTTGAACTCTGAACGTAAGGTGCCGAAAGAAATATCGCAAGGCATTTTTCTAGAGAGAGTTACTCACTTTACTCTTACTCTTTTATTTGTTTCAGTGATTAGACTGCGGCCATGCTGGAGCACCGCCTATTAGTCTAGCAAATCGACCCCAGGACTAATTCTTTGTAAACCTAGTATTTATTCTATCGGTCCCTTTTGCCGAATCGGTAAGTTACGGGGACGTAAACACACCAGCATCAGTTGTCAAGCGATGTTGGTGGGGGGGGGGGGGACAAACTTAGACACACAAGCATATACACACATACATATATATATATATTTACATATATACGATGGGCTTCTTTCAGTTTCCGTCTACCAAATCCACTCACAAGGCTTTGGTCGGCCCACGGCTATTCTAGAAGACACTTGCCCAATGTGCCACGCAGTTTGGACTGAACCCGGAACCATATGTGGTTGCTAAGCAAGCTACTTAACACTCCTGCGCCGAACAAATAAATAAATAAATAAAAAAAGTCGAGCACAGTCGATTAAAGTTTGATAGTTTGTTTATCGAATAGAAAGAAGAAGCAGTTTTATTCAATCGTCCTCGGCGGGGTTTGAGCGCAGAAACACAAATTGAATGGAATCTGACGACAAAGACGAAAAACAACGGCAACAATAACAACACCACCACCAACAACAACAACAACGACGACGACAAAAGCCATTATAGCAAGAAGAAAAATCACTGAATACAAGAATTACACATAATAACATCAACTAAATAAACAATGGCAAAGGAAGATATTGGCGGTAAACAAAAGAAATCATTATTATTGTTGTTATTATTATTATTCCTATTATTTATAATATGAAATGAAAACAAAAAAAAAAATATGAATTATCATAATGTTAGATATGATAGTAGGAAGATTTTGATTTGTTTTTTTTTTGTTGTTGTTTTGTTTTGGTTTTTGTCTTCAAATACATTGAAGGAAAGAATATAAATGGTGCAATGGAAGAAGATCTTTGAAATTTTACAAAAGATTTTCCATTGTATATGGTTCAGCGAAGGATTGTTGAAGCACTGGTGCGTGACGGAGACATTCGTAAAATAAATAACGAATTGGGATTTTAGAGACATACACACACACACACATACACACACACATACACACAAAAAGATATTTTTGTGCTGTTTCTACTACTACTACTACTACTACTACTACTACTACTACTACTACTATACTACTACTACTACAACTACTTCTACTACTACTACTACTACTACTACTACTACTACCACTACCACCACCACCACCATCATTATTACAACTACTACTACTACTATACTACTACTACTACTACTACTACTACTACTAACTACTACTACTACTACTACTAGTATTAATATTGGTACTATTAGTAATAGTAAAAGATGAGTTAGTAAACGATGACTATTATGATTATGATGATGATGATGATAACGATGATGTTATAGTGATGACGATGATGAGAGATGAATAATTAAATCTGAAAGAAAACATAGAAAGTAGTGGTAAGAAAGGAAAAAAGGAGGGACAGAGGAAGCGGGAATGGAAGGAAGAAGTAAAAAAAGTGGAAATAAATAGCAGGAAAAAGTAGAAGACGACGTAGAAGATGGTGGAGGAAGAGTGAGAACGAAGAAGTAGAAGCGTAAAGGAGTAGTGAAGTGGAAATGGGACGTGGAAAGGCTAGGAAAGGAAGCTGGGGGGAAGGAGTGTAACTTCAAAGGGGCAAGAGTATAAATAAAATATTAAAAAAAAAAACAAAAAAACAGAAGGGAGATGAAATAAGAAATAAGATAAAACACCGAAGACGAGTAATCATAATGACGAGTTTCAAGATAGGCAGAAAGTCAGAAATATACTGGAAGGGAAAAGCCGACTACATAGGTTTCGAATTTTGGCACGCAAAAGACTAGCAATTTCGGGAGAGGGGGTGTGTCAGTTATATTGACCTCCAGTACTCTTCAACTGGTCCTTATTTTATCAACCTTGATAGGATGAAAAGCAAAGTCAAACCCTGACGGAATTTTATCTCACAATGTCTCAGCTTCTCAGCTTGCTCGTGGAATTAACGTGCAAGTGGCCGAGCATTCCACAGACACGTGTACCCTTAACGTAGTTCTCGAGGAGATTCAGCGTGACACAGAGTGTGACAAGGCTGGCCCTTTGAAATACAGGTACAACAGAAACAGGAAGAAAGCGTGAGAGAAAGTTGTGGTGAAAGAGTACAGCAGGGTTCACCACCACCCCCTACAGGAGCCTTGTGAAGTTTTAGGTGTTTTCGCTCAATAAACACTCACAAAGCCCGGTCTGGGAATCGAAACCGCGATCCTACGACCGCGAGTCCGCTGCCCTAACCACTGGGCCATTGCGCCTCCACATCTCACAACGTAAAGACGGAGGAAATAGCGTTAAGCATTTTGCCCGGCGTACTAACTATTCTGCCAGCTCGCCGCCTTGAAAAAGTCGATTATATATAAATAACTTGACCGGTACTTTATTTTATCATTGAAAAGACATTGTCCATGGACCATAATGTCTGCAATGCTTTTCCTAATCACTTCCTCAAATTTGTTCGCTAGCTCTATTGCACTCTATTGTTCTCTGTTGCTCTTTGCTAAACAATTCATTCTCCAATCGCTCTCGCTCTCTCTCTCTCTCTCTTGAGTTTATACCCTACTGAGATCTTGTAATTGACTAATTGACTCCCTGATGGTCTTTACGCTCGAGGACAAAACTTTTAGCTTCTAGACGTTAGATACCTGATTATCCCTGTCTAAATGTCCTGTCATGTTCGACTATGCAGATCACAAATTTCGGAGCTATGTAGTCGGGTGGTTTAACATGTAGAAACTCTAAACTTTCCCTGTCTACCGATTAAAGAACTACTTTAATACCAAGCTGAACCGTCGCAGTTGCCCAAATCCACACTGGTGCATTCAGGAAAATTAGACTGACGATTCACGCAAATATCTTGTACTTGTTGTAGACGAGCTCGGGTTCCCGCGTCCTGGAAATTTATTTCTTCACTACATATTTATTTCTTCACTACATATTTATTTCTTCACCTGAAACTGGTCGGCAGGTACATTTTCTCCTCTACGGACAGATTTCCACAGATATTTATCTATAGTTTTCTTTCGTGTTTGCTATGTCAGTCGGAGAAAGAACAAGGTGCAAATTTCGCATTTTGATTTGGGTGTTAAGCAATTAACTCGGCTCTCTCCGTAGCTAGATTCTCCAAACACTCTTCAAAACAGCATTCTCTTTGCTGTGGGAAATTTTGTCAGCCCATACAAATTTATACTGTAAAGTCTTGCAGTATTCTGTTTTTAGGGATTACATTATATTATATTGTATTATATTATATTATATCATATTATATTATATTATATTATACTATATTATACTATATTATATTATATGTATTATATTTTATATTATCTTATATATACTTAGATTAATTTGGTAAATTTCAAACCCGAAGCTAAGTATTGGTGTCTAGGATTCTTTCAAAAGATTTGAAGACATTTTATTATTATTTATTATCTATTGTTTTTTTTTTCTTTTTCAATATTTTTGTTACTGTGCTGTTATACGTGTTCGAACTGTACACTCTGATTTCAAGTTTGCAATAGTAACATTTATAGAACTTGATTCTTTTGTGAGACCGGCAGTTGCTTTTCTTCCTACTGCTACTGCTGCTGCTGTCTACTTGCAATTCGTTTACGGCATGAACTTACTCTTGCATGGCTTAAGCTTTGAGACATGCATGTGACTTCTGTGTTACCCAAGAGCAACCATTAAGAAAAAATTACCTCAAATACAGAATAGACAACACATCAGAATGTGATAAATGCAGAAATCGTAGACAAAATGGTGAAACCGTATGACATATTACCAGTCAATGTACGCTACTAGCCCAGAAAGATTATAAGAGGCGTCATGACAACATAGCAAGGATTGACCATTGGACACTTTGCAACAAGGATGAACTTGACAGAGCAAAAGAGTGTTACGAATATAAACCCGAAGGCGCCATTGAAAATGAAAATGCAAAGATCCTAAGAGATTTTTATTCAGTGCTACGATGAGTCAGAGAATAGGATACCAGACAGAGTGTTAATTGAGAAAGAAAGCAAACTATGCTGGATCATAGATATAGCATGCCCAGATGACAACAAGGTATGCGATAAGGAAGAACAGAAAGTCGATATATATGACAGGTTAGCTTGGGAGGTTAAACAGTTGTGGTCTCTCAAAAAGGTGGTAGTAGTACCAGCAATTGCCGGAGCCCTACGAACAGTTAGCCAAAATACCATGAGAAGTACATGGAACAAATAGGGGCTGAAATAAGGGTTGAATACTTACAGAAAACAGCACTACTTGGAACCGCTCGAATACTCCGGACGGTGCTCAATAAATAAGGGGTGTTACTTTAATTCACTGGTAGTGAACATCTGACACCTCCAGTGTTAGAAGCTGTGCAAAGACAATAAAATAATATAATAATAATAATAATAATAATAATAATAATAATAATAATAATAATAATAATAATAATAAATGCCCTGATGCAGTACCAGGCAGTGGCTCTCGTGGCTTTTGATCTTAACTGATTGGAAGTGTTATCATGTACATTGTTTTGTCTTGGTATAAAAGATGGGCTACAGCAAATATTCTGCTCAATACCACAGAGTTGCTTGTCAGTTGTTTGACCTTAACAGTTGAGTATGTCCCTAAGTGGCTGACGATATGTGCATCTCTGATCACGAGCAGAAGTAGTGGGAGAGCATCAAAGCCATATGTTGAGAGGGATTCTTTGGGGCTTGAATAATTCACCTCTGGAAACATGGGTGTTTCGTTCAAGTTTCTTAAACAACCCTTATTCATGGACCTATTGAGCGGGATTGGTTACTCTACCAGGAGATAATTCTAACTGGGCCCCACCTGCAAGGTCATGTACTGTTTATCTTGATATGAGATCGCCATGTCGCGCACTTATGGTTGTGATGCATGTGTCTAGTGTACCCTTATCAGACGGGTAGTCATGATGGATTTACTGGGCTTTGTATATTTTACCCCACTGTCACTTTGTTGGCATGCACTGCTCTCTCACTCAATAATAATAATAATAATAATAATAATAATAATAATAATAATAATAATAATAGAACAGCAACGAACCATGATAAAACGATGGCTAGAAAAGCCCCTTCATGGTAAATACTGGACTAAACTAAACGCAAAAGAAATAGACAAAGAAAAATCCCAGCAATGGTTGAGAAGCTCAGGACTCAAAGCAGAGACAGAGGGATTTTTAATTGCAGCACAAGACCAAAGCCTCCCCACCAGAAATTACCAAAAACATGTAATGAAAAGAAATGTAACAAGTAACTGCAGAATATGTGGAGATGGACAAGAAACAATAAATCATATTATCTCTGGCTGCCCAGTCCTGGCTAAGAAGGAATATATTCACAGACATGACAGAGTTGGAACCTACATACACTGGAAGCTATGCCAACATTATGGAATAACAACAGAAAAAAGATGGTATAGGCACACACCAGAAAAGGTCATAGAAAACGAGAAAGCAACCATACTCTGGGATATGCCGATACACACAGATAGAGAAATTAAGGCCAACAGACCAGATATAGTTGTCAGAGATCATGAAGAAAAAAAATGCTTTCTAATTGATGTATCAATACCGGCAGATGGCAACGTGTCTCTAAAAGAAATGGAGAAACTTTCAAAATACAAAGACCTGGAAATAGAGGTAACCAGAATGTGGAATCTAAAAACAGAAACAATTCCTATCATAGTAGGTGCATTAGGCATGATAAAAAAAATATTCAGACAAATACATAACAAAAATACCAGGACTTACAAACATATATAACATACAGAAAATTGCACTACTAGGCACTGCACACATCCTACGCAGAGCACTTTCCATACAATAACCATCAGAGCATCACAACAAATCACAGCACATACCCAAGGCACACAGAGCTTCGCTCGGTAGTGAAGTGAAGGCACGCTATAAAAATAAAACCACTGAATAATAATAATAATAATAATAATAATAATAATAATAATAATAATAATAATAATAATAATAATAATAATAATAATAATAGTGAATTTAGCATGCTAGCACAGAAAGAATACAAGAAAAGACATGATAATCTAGGGAGAGTAACCCACTGGGAGCTTTGTAGAAAGCTAGGATTTGAACATAGTGATAATTGGTATGAACATGAACCGAGAAAAGTACTAGAAAATAAGAAACACAACATGTTGTGGGACGTTAGTATTCAGATCGACAGAAGCTAGAAGGCCTGATATAGTAGTAGTAGATAAAGAGAAGAGAAAATACCAGATAAATGACTTTACAGTCCCAAATGATGAAAAAATTAATATAAGAGGTATAAAAAAAATAGCAAAGTACCAGGACCTAGCCATTGAATAACAGAGACTATGGAAAGTGTAGGTAAAATGTATCCCGGTAGTTATAGGTGCATTGGGAACTCTCCTTGAAGATCTGATTAGATGGATAGAAAAAATAAACATAAAACCCAGTTTAGTACAGCTGCAGAAAACAATGTTATTAGGGAAAGTTATGATATTTAGGGGGATTCTTGGTGTCTAAGGTTACTTGCTGTAACCGAATAGGAGGTTCTTGGCATCTAAGCTTACTTGTTGTAGTCCGATGTTAGGATTTTTTTTTTCCCAATAGTCTAATCTGTTGAGTGTATATGAATAATAATAAATGCCCTGATGCAGTCCCAGGCAGTAGCTCTCATGGCTTTTGATCTTAGCTGATAGGAAGTGTCATCATGTATATGTTTGTCTTGGTATAAAACATGGGCTACTGCAAATATTCGGCTCAATACCACAGATTTACTTGTCAATTGTTTGACCTTAACAGTTGAGCATGTCCCTTAGTGTCTGACGATATGTGCATCACTGATCGCGAAGACAAGAAAAACATTAGCAGTGCACGAAGCCTTCGACCGTAAGTGTGGTACTGATAGACTGTACTTGTCCAGAAGAGAGAGTAGGAGAGGTTTGTTTAGTTGCCAGGATGGTTTCGAAGCAGAGGAAAAGAGGGACAAACAAGGACAGACAACCGGATTAAATCGATTATATCGACCCCAGTGCGTAACTGGTACTTATTTAATCGACCCCGAAAGGATGAAAGGCAAAGTCGA
>NC_043004.1:10535336-10540336 GCF_006345805.1 Octopus sinensis
TTGCATATTATGCAAACTCATTTTATAAATCTACAGTATTTTCATTCACTGAGATGCCGTCTTCATTAACAACGCTCTCACTCAATGTTCGGTTTCTATCGGTATGATGTGTCTTTTTGACTAAGCAGTTGAATTCACTTTGACCAACAAATACTCTCATGTTTGTTGGATAAATGCCGCTTAGTTTGTTCATGGTCCATAAACGGCCAGTAGAGTTAGACCGTCTATGGAATACCATAGCAGTGGTCATTTCTTTGGTTCTCAGGTTCGGAGAAGCATTACTAAAGCTCTTATCTTGATTTTAGCTAATGTGAAGAGAGAGAGAGAACTTGTACGGGAATTAATTCAAACAATTCTTGGTATAAACAACAATTTTATATTCTACTCTCTAATATATCCTTCTCAGTATTATCAGGAAGTTTCTTTATAATTTCATCGTCGTATTTATGAACCACACCGCTTTTTGTTGTTAGAGTAATCTTGAAGGCAACCACTCCTCGAGAAAAGTGTTGTTGACTTGGCATAAACAAATTGTACCATTTTTTAATTCACTGTTAGGAAGGATGGGATCATAACGGCTTCGAAGGATGGGATCATAGCAGCTTCGAAGAATGGGATCACAATGGCTGCTGGGAAAGGTTTGTCAGTATTAACAAGATTTGGAATACTTCTTTAACCAGTTTCAGAAGCATTTTGCATGGTGATTTCGCTGATTAAATGCAGCAAAATAAATATTGTTCAATCAATTTAGAGCCCATAGTTTCTGCATAAGCAAACATTCTGCAGTGATTCCAAATAGGAAGCCTTATTATAAATATATCCATTACAGAGTATATTTGAGTTCTACTACCTACTGTAAGAATATGCTGGAAATCTGATAATTTCCGTCCAAGAAGTTACTCAATCATTACATCACGAAACGGGCATTTTGAAACTTCGAAATGATGTCGGTGTTACATTGGAGCTTTGTCCACCGCTAATAGCTAAATATCGTGCTGAAGAGGATCAGTTGTTTTATGAGGAAAAAGAAGAGAAGTTAATGTACGTTTTAACGGGATGGGAAACTTGAAAAGGAATGGGTGCCCCGTCCGAAATTCACTAGTATAGCTAAATCGGAAAATACACTTAAGAGCTCGACAAAGTATTGAAAGGGCTGTGCTATTCAGCATTGGCCAGTGAGAAAAAAATCTATTAATTAAATTTGGAAAATTATTCCAAGAATTGGTATAATTTTTCATAATTGATAACTTTAATTAAGTTACTCCGGTTGAAATGTAGGGGTCTATAATAACTTGGCTGTTCTACTTCATTTGTAATTATTTCTATTGTTGTAAAGCCCCGAGACATTTACATCAAAGGCATTTCAGTATTGTCTTTTTTATAAAAAAGTAATGAGAATAAAAAACGAATTATACAATGTGTCCACCCTCTTTTAAGACATCGGTGTATGATTTGGGAGAGATTTAGTAGATATGTCTAGTAGATTGAACGACTACGTCTCTTGTAAATTGATTAGCTGTTTCAATACCGGTTTCAATGAATATGCTGGAAATATTCCAGCAATTAGAAACAGTTTGTTTCTTTTATTTTGTAATTTAAAGGATTTTGCTCGGCGGACATTTTCCTTGATTTTAGAACAATGACAGCATTACATCCCGGTCCTGTCGTTGAGCTGGTTTTAAGAGAATTGATGAAGTCTATTAAAATATTTTTCTAACGCTTTTGTCTGCCAAGTAAGATATTTATTCATCAATCGTCAAGCTACGTTTTGTGTGATCATAAAGGTAACTAATCACTGAAGTAATGGTAAGAATTTGTAACACAAAACAAACACATAATTCACAACCTACGTCCATATCTGCATCTTTCGTGAACAAAGTATAATCAATATATGTCTTTTGAAGTTGGATTTCAACATATTTTATTACTCGAACAAAGCGAAGGTAATATTTACGAAGAGGTATCGCAATTAATGCAGAATCTCTCTCTGTCTCAGTAGCTAAATATTGTCTCCTTTGAACTAACTAGTTACAAATCATGTCCACTCAGATACACCCTACACACCCACGACTATTCGAATCATAGCCACGGCCATATCTTAATCTTAAGATCCACTCTCAGTGATTTACACATTCCCTTGTTCAGCATATCAACAATTTGGAAATACCTCACTATCTACATTGTTGCTATTAGTGTTCTGCTTTTGGTCCCAGTTCAGACCTGATCGTGCAAAACATTCGCCAAAGACATTTCAATTTTGACTGACTCATATAATTTATATATCTATGCATATATTATCCAAATCATTAGGGTTCCGATAGGTTTTAAGAGTTATACTTTGTAGCTCGTGGAAAGCCCTGTATCTACACTTTCGTTCCTCAATTTTTCCTTGACTTACTGGCATCCAAGCTGAATATTCTCTCTGTCCATCTACCACTCTCAGTAGGGTGATGATTTAAATAGTAGGGTAACTGGTCTTTCTTCCTGACTGAGCTACAGCATATCCTTCACACAGTGTTAAAGACTGGCATAATGATAAGAAAAAATTGTAGTTGTTTTTGTTTTATAGCTGCATATATATCATTAAATGCATTCCAGTCGTGACCACCCCATAATCAAATATTCCCTTTGACAACTAATCCGCCGGACCAGAGGTAACACGATATCAAACAAAAGGTCAAGAACAACAACGACATTAACAGAAACTAACAACTAGAACAACCATTGAGGGGAAGCTCTATGAGATCGATCGTCTTTATCTTTTAGCAATGTGTGAAACAAGGGCCAGTCCTCATGGCCTGCGTTGTCATTCTGTCATTGACAAGATTGAGGCTGTTGTTGGATGACTGCACCTTTTAACGTCCGTATTCCATGCTAGCATTGGTTGGACAGTTCGACCGGGGTCTGGGAGGCCAGGAGGCTGCACCAGGCTCCTGTCTGATCTGACAGTATTTCTACAGCTGGATGCCCTTCCTAACGTCAACCACTCCGTGAATGTAGTAGGTGCTTTTTACGTGCCACCGGCACACGGGCCAGAGGAGCCTTGCAACGGCCACGATAGGTTGGTGCTTTTTACGTGCCACCGGCACGGAAGCCAGTCAAGACGGCGTTGGTATGGGGCACGCTCGGATGGTGCTTTTTACGTGCCACCGGCACGGGTATCACAACAACAATTTCCATTTGATTTTTATTTTGATGTTGATGTACTTGTCTCAATAGGTTTCCTCAAGCACAGCAGGTCGCTCTACGATCTAAGGTAAGCACAGCAAGTTGTCTTACAATCCAAGGTACTCTTAAATGGGCTGGGGCTGGTTATGCGAAACTGGTGTAGGATACAACCGTGAACTTATTTTATTTGTCGGGTCTTCGCAGTCACAGCATATCTCTAGAGGTCTCGGTCTTTCGTCATTGCCTTTCGAAAGAGCTGAATACCGAAGTGGGCGGAATGAATAGAAATATTAGTGCAAGGCTAAGGGTTGAGTAAAACAAGGAAAATGAGATGAAATCAAGCGATTCAAGTGTGTTTGGGTGGGAATAGCACGAAACAAGCCATCTCTTAGAATACGAGGCCATTGTAGTAGTGGTAGAAACATCAAAGAATGGAAACAGCATGTCCGTAAGCCAGGAGTTTGCATGTCATTGTCATGATTTATGCCAATCACTAGATGCAGTCCAAGGTGTGTTCGTGTATGCATGTATGTTTGCATGTTCGTGAGAGTGTTTGTGTGTGTTTGCGTGTGTGTTTGTGTGTGTTTGTGCGCGCGCGTATGAGTGTGCTGTAGCAGTTCTATCATCGAAGATTTCAGAGCAGAACTCTGTTGAAGTTTTCACTTGGGCTTTCGAGAATATTTCTATTTGATGGATGATGAAGGATATATCCTACTTTTGAACAGAAAGACATGACAGCTCTTTGATTTACAATCTTACACATGTTAACGATATGCGTTCACTATGAAAGACTCTCAATGATTGTGACGGTCAGTTTTGGAGCGACTGTGAGGAGTTTGGTCGCAAGATGTTCATGTTCAAATATGTGAAGTAAGACAAAAATGTCTTGTATTCATTTGTCTTTAAGTAGACAACAGTAGCATGTCTTCCCGGAAGTAAATTTTTTGGTGTCACTCTATATTGACTCAGAGCAGATTTGGTGCGATATATATATAGGTTGAAAGGCCGCGAGCTGGCCCCAAAAATCAATGATGTATAGAGGAAAGTATGCGGGGAAAAGCAAATCTTGGTGCAGCCCAGAGTTGATAGAATCAGTGTCAGAAATAGTTGCATCAGCTAGGGCCTTCATAGACGAATCGGTTATAAAATGCGATCCAAGACGAAGTTACCGATTTAAGAGATGAGATAATGGTGGAACCAGTATGTGGGCAGGTTTGGCAAGTTTTTTTTTGCGCCAGCTAGAATTGAAATATTATTTATGTCGCAGTTAACGAGGCCACATTCAGCAAATTTATCTCAGTTTGGAACCATAGAGAAGTGACATATATGTGTAAGTTTCTAGTAGATTTAACTTTATCCCAAGTGATGGTTATTCAGGTGAGATTCGCTTGTGAATGATGTTCTAAACAGCTGTCTACTTACTTTTACATTTGAAGTATTGAAATCAAGCATCATTGGGTGGACTGTGAGGTCAGAGGCGTTACGCTTTTCCTTCTTGTCAATCGGGCACACCACAGTTGTGGTTCTCAATCATTTTAATACTCGAGCAGATCTAAAACTTGAACTTTTTTAGGGGGTTTCACCAAAGAAGTACAACATTATAGGCGCAGGAATGGCTGTCTGGTACGTAGCCTGCTTACCAACCACATGGCTCCGTGTTCAGTTCCACTGCGTGGCACCTTAGGCAAGTGCATTCTACTGTAGCCTCGAGCTAACCAAAGCCTTGTGAGTGGATTTGGTAGACGGAAACTGAAAGAAGACCGTCGTATATATATATATATATATATATATACATGTGTGTGTGTGTGTGTTTGTGTGTCTGTGTTTTTCCT
>NC_043004.1:10545336-10567836 GCF_006345805.1 Octopus sinensis
GGCTACGTATTTCGCCCGGCGTGCTAACGTTTCGGCCAGCTCGCCGCCTTAAGTAATGATAATAATAATAATGATGATGATGATGATGATGATTATGATGATAATGATGATGATGAAGATAGCAGAAGCTATGACAACAAGAACATAGAAAGAAAATAATGTTGTCTTAATCAAGAGTAGCAATACCAAGGCCACTACTGATCTGTAATATGAATTTTGTCAGGTTATACAAATTTGTTTTGTTTTTGGAGCTGAGAGGCCTTCAATATATGCAAAACTTTCTTAGTTCTTAGAAAATACTAGATCGTGAGCATAATGTACTCTTGTACTCTTCCTTCCTATGATAAGACTTTAAGTATTTCGATTCACAAAAAATCATTGAGTTTTTATGTAGTCGTTCAGTGCGCTGAAATACATAAATTTTATACTGGTTTAAAACCTTTTTCGTTCCGAGTATCTGCGCTTCAAGAACAAATAGCACCTAGAACAGCTTTTCTTTTCTCCTTTTGAGGTTAGTAAAAAAAATATCATGTCCAGAGCGGAGGATGGAGTGAACTATAAGAAGGTCTTGCCACATAAGTTCCGCCTCTTTGAGTTCATAATTCGGATTCCGAGACAGTCAACTTGTGAGGTAGGCTCAATCCGACATTCCGTTATATGCCACCGTGTAGATTACTTTGGCAGAGCCCATTTTCGAAGAGTAAAGATAATTTCTTCTTTATTTTTTATCAGCCAGTACAGTATAATATGTGAAATGTCATAGGCACTAACTGTCCACTTGGCTAGGGTTACATTTCGTACGATTAATTATAACAATATGTGAATAGAAGTTGTAATGTTCATGGGTGGAATAACTTTTCAGCCTTTCCGAGATTGCATAACAACAACATTATCAAGACCTTCATCAGCAGCAACACTAAACGAACTAACACAACTACAATCTGTCACAGTGCCCAACAGCAACATTAATGAAAGAGCGCCGTTATGTGGTCGCTTGAGATGCTAGAAATAGATGCAGATTTCTGCTTTGGCAACTTAATGTTTTAAGCGAAAAGACCACACTGGATAATATGGTCCCTGATACCCTGTCTGAAAACAAGGAAAAATAGATGAGATTTGTTCTTTTTATACATATAGCGATGGTGGTGGTCGTGGTGGTCGTGGTGATGATGGTACAGGTGGGTGTTCATATGCATGTAATTATTGTGGTACTATTTGTTATTGTTGTTGTTGTTGCTAGTAGTAGTAGTAGTAGTAGTGGTGGTGGTATTGGTGGTGGTGAAGATGGTGGTGATAGCGTTGTTGATCTGACTGGAATGTCAGGGGTGGCTGTCGTTCAGATGTTCTGAACCTTACCGTTAAGGCGATGAAATGGCCAAAAAGAAATAATAAAATAAAAAAGGAAAAAATCTTTGACGCATCGGATAAAATGGCTTCCGACTTTCATTCCAACTCTTTTCTCTTTGAGTTCAAATCACGCTTGAGTCAACTTTGTCTTTCACATTTTTCAGGGTCCGTAAATCCATGAATACAGACATTAACAATCTGGTACTGAGGAAGAATTACGTCTTTCTTACTCTCTCTCTTTCTTTCTCTCTCTCTCTCTCTCTCTCTCTCTCTCTCTCGCTTTTTCTCTCTCTCTTTCACACACACACACACTCACACACACACACACACACACTCACACACACACTCACACACTCTCTCTCTCTCTCTCGTTTTTTGTCTTTATCTTTATAATTTTCCCTCCATCTTTTCAGTACATACATGCATGGGAACTTTTATGTAGTCACGCAACGTACTTAAAAGTTAGATCCCCTACCAGCCATATTTGCAGTTTGAATAATAAAAAAGGAATTTGGGGTCATATGAACATGGACCAATAAAAAAGAAGGTATGTCTGTGAATAGAACATATTTTATTCATGTTCAACTCAATAAGGGTTGACTCTATGTTAATCGTCAATAAGAGCTGACTCAACATCAACCCTCAATGAAAGCTGATTCGATGCCAACCGTCAATGAGAGCTGTTTCGACGTCAACCATTAATGAGGGCTGACTCCACATCAACCCTCAATAAGAACTGACAACAGCAAGAAAAATAACAAAATTGCTAGCGGGTTCCCCGCCGATGACCAGGGTGTGTACTTAGAGAGAACCATATGAAATATGTGTGCAGGTGACTGAATAATTATTCTACAGATATCGTTCATCTTCTTTTAAATTCTGGTAAAGGTACTTATTCGATCGGTATCTTTTGCCGACCCGTCAGATTTCACTGACGTAAACCAACCAATACTGGTTGTCAAGCAGTGAGGTGTAACAAACAAAAAAGGCACACACACACACCACACACACACACTCACACACACACTCACACACTCTCTCTCTCTCTCTCTCGTTTTTTGTCTTTATCTTTATAATTTTCCCTCCATCTTTTCAGTACATACATGCATGGGAACTTTTATGTAGTCACGCAACGTACTTAAAAGTTAGATCCCCTACCAGCCATATTTGCAGTTTGAATAATAAAAAAGGAATTTGGGGTCATATGAACATGGACCAATAAAAAAGAAGGTATGTCTGTGAATAGAACATATTTTATTCATGTTCAACTCAATAAGGGTTGACTCTATGTTAATCGTCAATAAGAGCTGACTCAACATCAACCCTCAATGAAAGCTGATTCGATGCCAACCGTCAATGAGAGCTGTTTCGACGTCAACCATTAATGAGGGCTGACTCCACATCAACCCTCAATAAGAACTGACAACAGCAAGAAAAATAACAAAATTGCTAGCGGGTTCCCCGCCGATGACCAGGGTGTGTACTTAGAGAGAACCATATGAAATATGTGTGCAGGTGACTGAATATTATTCTACAGATATCGTTCATCTTCTTTTAAATTCTGGTAAAGGTACTTATTCGATCGGTATCTTTTGCCGACCCGTCAGATTTCACTGACGTAAACCAACCAATACTGGTTGTCAAGCAGTGAGGTGTAACAAACAAAAAAGGCACACACACACACACACACATATATATATATATATATGCGTGTATACGATGGACTTCAGCACAGTTTTGTTTACCAAATTCACTCACAAGATATTGGTCGGCTCCGAGCTCTAGTGGAAGGCACTTGTCCAAAGTGCAACATAGTGGGACTGAACCTGAAACCAGGTGGTTACAAAGTGGACTTCTTAACCACACAGCCACGCCTTTGCTAATAAATTTTGCGTTTCCAGCCGAATCAGAAAAAAACAGATATTACGAGGTTGAGCATTTGAATCACATGTACTGAAAAGATGGAGGGAAAATTATAAAGATAAAGACAAAAAACGAGAGAGAGAGAGAGAGAGTGTGAGTGTGTGTGTGAGTGTGTGTGTGTGTGAAAGAGAGAGAGAAAAAGCGAGAGAGAGAGAGAGAGAGAGAGAGAGAGAGAGAGAGAAAGAAAGAGAGAGAGTAAGAAAGACGTAATTCTTCCTCAGTACCAGATTGTTAATGTCTGTATTCATGGATTTACGGACCCTGAAAAATGTGAAAGACAAAGTTGACTCAAGCGTGATTTGAACTCAAAGAGAAAAGAGTTGGAATGAAAGTCGGAAGCCATTTTATCCGATGCGTCAAAGATTTTTTCCTTTTTTATTTTATTATTTCTTTTTGGCCATTTCATCGCCTTAACGGTAAGGTTCAGAACATCTGAACGACAGCCACCCCTGACATTCCAGTCAGATCAACAACGCTATCACCACCATCTTCACCACCACCAATACCACCACCACTACTACTACTACTACTACTACTACTACTAGCAACAACAACAACAATAACAAATAGTACCACAATAATTACATGCATATGAACACCCACCTGTACCATCATCACCACGACCACCACGACCACCACCATCGCTATATGTATAAAAAGAACAACAGCAATAGCACTAGAGCCAATACAACGGTGCCGACCGCCACTGCCGCCGCTACTGCCAACGTATTAACAACAGGCACAACAAGAACAACAACATCACCAATAACAACAACAACAACAATAACAGCAGCAGTAACAGCAGCAGAAACGAAGTAGAACAATTAGAAATAAGTTCATTTATCATTTTAATAGGCAGAAGTGTGCGGGAAAATAATTGATTACTGTTAGTTAGAGTAAAAAGTGTGTTTGGTAACAATTATAGGAAATATATGGAAGGCGGAGTGACGGGAGGGTAAAGATGGGCTGGGTAAGAGTGGGCGTAGAGAAAACAGGAGAGGAAAAAAAGGAGGGAGTGAGTGAGAGGGAGAGAGAGAGAGAGAGTGGTGGGAGAGTGAGTTATTTGCTTCGATGTTTAAGATTGAGCATCGTTGAATGATGACAAATGTGTCTCGTTAAAATCTTTCAAAATCTGCCATGAATAGAGTGAAGGGGGGGTGGGGCGGATGAAATGTAAATGTAATTCTAAAAGTATTTCCAAGTTCTTTTGGGAATCATCATCATCATCATCATCATCATCATCATCATCATCATCATCATCACCATCATCATCATCATCATCATCATCATCATCATCATCATCATCCTCAACATCATCATCATCATCGTCGTCGCCGTCATCGCCATCATCTTCATCTACGTCGGTGTCGGTGTCATCATCATCGTCGTCATCATGATCGTCACTATTATCTTGGCCATCATCATCATCATCATCATCATCATCTTCATCATCATCATCATCACCACCACCATCATCATCATCATCATCATCATCATCATCATCATCATCCTCAACATCATCATCATCACCATCATCGTCGTCGCCGTCATCGCCATCATCTTCATCTACGTCGGTGTCGGTATCATCATCATCGTCGTCATCATGATCGTCACTATTATCTTGGCCATCATCATCATCATCATCATCATCATCATCTTCATCATCATCATCAACATAAGCTTCACGATTCTTTTCCACTGCAACTTTCTCTTTACTCCTCTTCTAATTTTCTCATCATATTCCTCTCCTTTTCTCTTACTTATCCTGCTCCGCTTTCCCCACCTCCATTCTTCATCTCGTACCTTTTAAAAACATGATCCCCTCTGACCCGTTTATGGTACCCAATTTCCAAAAACATTTGCGTTCTCTACACCGAGTAAGTAACTTATCGCTCAATACATCCAGTTTACCCTCCATATTTCATCGCTCAATACATCCAGTTTACCCTCCATATTTCATCGCTCAATACATCCAGTTTACCCTCCATATTTCATCGCTCAATACATCCAGTTTACCCTCCATATTTCATCGCTCAATACATCCAGTTTACCCTCCATATTTCATCGCTCAATACATCCAGTTTACCCTCCATATTTCATCGCTCAATACATCCAGTTTACCCTCCATATTTCATCGCTCAATACATCCAGTTTACCTCCATATTTCATCGCTCAATACATCCAGTTTACCCTCCATATTTCATCGCTCATACATCCAGTTTACCCTCCATATTTCATCGCTCAATACATCCAGTTTACCCTCCATATTTCATCGCTCAATACATCCAGTTTACCCTCCATATTTCATCGCTCAATACATCCAGTTTACCCTCCATATTTCATCGCTCAATACATCCAGTTTACCCTCCATATTTCATAATACCTGGTACACTTAACATATCCATCTAGGAAATTTCACTTATATAACACAGATTCAAGACAAGTGGCTGAAAGCAATAAAACAAACTAGCACGTTTCTTTACTTTCGTAATAATTGACAATTTTCATAATAGGATATATTGAAGCCTCGGGTGTAAAAAGCAATTGCATTTAAAGTTATTATGACACTAGATGTGTTGTTGTTCTTTGCACACTCACCCATACCGAGGTCAAATTTGATTAAACAACCGGAGAAAAGTTTAAAATATTAGACGTAGGCATAGGAGTGGTTGTGTGGTAAGTAGCTTGCTTACGAAACACATGGTTCCGGGTTCATTCCCACTGCGTGGCACCTTGGCCAAGTGTCTTCTACTACAGCCTCGAGCCGACCAAAGCCTTGCGAGTGGATTTGGTAGACGGAAACTGAAAGAAGCCCGTCGTATATATGTATATATATATATATATGTGTGTGTGTGTGTGTGTGTGTATGTATGTGTGTGTATATATTTGTGTGTCTGTGTTTGTCCTCACAATATCGCTTGACAACTGATGCTGGTGTGCTTACTACCCCGTAACTTAGCGGTTCGGCAAAAGATACCGATGGATAAGTACTAGGCTTACAAAGAATAAGTCCTGGGGTCGATTTGCTCGACTAAAGGTGGTGCTCCAGCAAGGCCACAGTCAAATGACTGAAGCAAGTAATAGAGTAAAAGAGAGAAAGAGAGTATCTTCATAGTAATGTGATAGTGGATAATGCAATGATAGCGACTAGAATAAAAAATAAAACATTCAATAAAATAGCAAAAATTCATAAGTTGATAAACAAAATGGTTCTGCTCGTTCTTATTGTTATAAGTGAAAGTGAAAGTTTGTCTGAAGCCTACAGGGGCTTATTAGACAGCAGCTTCTTTCGGTTCTCGTCATTTTTAAGTAGACGAGAATACTAGACTCCGACTAATTTTGAACGACACACAAGTCCGATGCAAGGTTAATTCCAGCTGCTACAAGTACTAATTTCCAGTTGAGTGAACTGAAGCAAAGTGAAATGGTGCGCTTTGCTCAAGGAAACAATTCGACACTCGGGGTCCAAGAATCAAGATACAAAGTAAAAATCACGAAACCAACAACTTAACCACTAACGCGCTTTCGCATTTCTTATATGTTGGAAACACGAAGCTGCATATTTACATATGGACACCGTTTAATTGTTTTAACTTAAAAATAAGAACCATTACGTTCAACCAACAAACTTGTATTATACACGGTGTTTAAATATTGCACGAGGAAGCATTTTATACGAGAGCATTAAGCACGGTTAAATATTGGGTAGTCCGGAAAGTTCGTGCCGATTTTTAAAGGAAAGAAAAACGTCAATAAATACTTGCCATTACCCAAGCTTTACCAGGTGCTCATGAACGACGGATTTTGATATTGAGGCTTTCTGCCAATTCTCGGGTTGTGCAATGTGGGTTATTCTCAATTAATGACTTGATTTTGTTCATCATCTGTAGTGGATGGTCTGCCCGATCGTTCTTTATCTATTAGGCTACAATCTCCAGCTCGGAACCTTGCGAACCACTTCCGTACAGTTCTTTCGGATAAAGAAACAACACCGTAAACTGCGCATATTTCTTTGATTGCTTGTGAGGCATTATTCCTTTTACGGAAAAAGAAAAGCATCAAGTGCCGAAAATGAACTTTCTTATCTTCCATTTTAAAGGGTTACAAAATTAACACAGGTTATAGGAACATAAACCTTCTTCCATGAAAAGATAGCTTAAACTCTGGTCTAAATGGAGGTGTAGTCAAATCCTATTTTATGAACTCAAAGATGTTCTAAAATAAATCGAAAGGTAAGCTACTATAAATTGGCACGAACTTTCCGGACAACCCAATACTTTATATCATTAATTTTGCTGCAATTGTCATGAGTGCTACTCCTACTTTTCCGATTAATAACTAAAACCAAATCATTAAAAATATTGCTTGTTGCTTTTTGTTGTTTTGGTCCAAATCATCTCTCGTCGATATAACATTTCTACGAGGTTGAGTTGAAAAACTTAAGAATAAGCTGATTATCAAGGAGTGATGCTAGACCTGTGAAATCTCGCATACATTAGCTTCACCGCATCTTATCAATAACTGAATCCTTTTCAGGTAAACTAACATCTTACTGTTCAAAGAAGATTTCAAAAGTAACTAGTTGCAACTTCTCTTGAAAATATATAATGCACGAGGGATCGTTTTATACGAGAGTATCATGCACAATTAAATACATTATATAATGAATTTTGCTGCAATTGTCACGGGTACTGCCCCTACTCTTCTGACTAATTTTGAAACAAAGGCATTATAGATATTATTTCTGACTTTTTGAGGTTGTTCCAAATCGACTCTAGTCGAGCGGATATGTGATGCAACATTTTTACAAAGTCCGGCTGAGTATCAAGGAGTAAAACTGGAACTGGGAGGTCTTGCAAGCGTTAATTTCAACACTTCTTAACAACTGCATGTTTTCTTTCCAGGTAAACTGACATTTGACTTTTTAAATGTTTCAATAGTAACTAGTAGCGATTTCTCTTGAAAATGGACAAAATTTTCCATCATGCGGAAAAAGGCTTTAGCTTGCAAGGGCCTTCATATTGATTATGGTTCTATATGAGAGGATGACACTCCATGACCAACTTTTCTCTTTTTCAAGATTACATTAGTTAATGTACCCCCGCTTTTTTTTTAGATAGCGGCTGTACAGCTATCGGGTTTTTAGAGAGAAAATCTCAACTGCTATTATATTCAGTTCTTTTATGTGAGGTTTGTTGTTGTAAGCCCAACGCCATCACCTGCCCAAGCAGTCCTCCAATGAAATGAACTACTTCTTTTTATATGAGATATGATATTTGAAAGGAATTCGGCTGCTGTTTCTAGCATGATGCGCGGCTATGTAGGGATTTATTCCCTTTATTGGTCCACATGAAGGTTACTTGAAAATGTCACTATGATTTAACCATTTAAAATTAATCAATGAAATACTCGAATACTCTGCATAAACACAGGTCAAGTGCTTAAGCATCTTTAGGTCAGTTGAAGCCAGCTATGCCACACATACTGACAGAATCACTTCCAGTACCCTCAAACATTATGTGTCAAATCTAGCACCTAAAATCTACAAACACTTCAGTCTTTTCCCCTCTAAATAGGTTTACCCTGATCTTTGAAAACATGCTGGTACCACTCTAATCCTTCCAATTACCACCTTAGTGCAACCACGTCTAATATTTCGAAGATAATCGACACAACCATTAACGACCATTTCCTCTGACTCTTTAAATATGGTTTCCAGAAAGCTATACTCGCTGGTAAGTGTTGCTGGAGGGATTGATTTATAGAAGAAAGTCAGGACAAAATCGAATCCTGACACACGCCAGAATATGGAATAGTTGGCTCATGCTTCCTGTGGAGAAGCTGGTGAAAGCAATATTGTCGGTTTCAGCAAAGCTTTCATTCATGTCTGTCATACAAATTTTCTATCGAAACTGCTTGCCAATAGGCACTATCGTCGCTCATCTCTTGGGTTGGTAGCTTTCGGTCAGGTTGCACTATTGCTGCGCGTGATCTTTCTGTTCCATATTGTGGCGTGTCTCGGGATTCGGTTTTGCTCCAACTTTCTTCCATATATAAACGGCTTACTCTGTCCAACAACACTCACTCTCATAAAGATGACAGCGTCCTTCATCTTCCCCTTTAATGTTACCCATCTATGCATTGCCCCTTTCAACCTAGTCATCATTCCTTTAAGCCGCACTATCTCTAATGAACAGAGAGCGCTAAAGTATTTTCCGGTGGGGATATGTCAATCTTGTCCCTTTCAACGGCAGGAAAACTTAAACGTTACTCCTGTCAATAGGACAACACCATGCCACACACCAGTTAATCAAGAGCCCTCATAATTGTGGTAACTGTTAATATCACTGGGGATCTACCCTGACCAAAGTACTCCTTAGCTTAACTATGACAGCTTCTTAAGAACTGTCGCATCTTTTCAGGGTCAGAAGATATTTCCCCTCTCAATAATTTTTGATTCTTTGAAACCTCATTTGGTGCCCGCAATTGAACTCTCACGTCTGAGACAGCTGCTGCTGTGCACAAACAGTCTAGAACGCATACAGAAGTGGTTTCCCGAATGGCATAAAGGCACCAAGAAACATGCACCCGAATGACATAAATCGCTGACAAGCATGCACCCGAATGATACAATCTCACCAACAAGCATGCCCCCGAATGACACAAATTCATCAACAAGCATGCACTAACTTCTGGATCATAGGTGCGGTGTCTCTTGTTTCTGCTTGTACTACCGTTCGATTATATGGCTTTTGCTGCTCAAAGCTGGCAGGCCTTATGCTAACTACACACGGTCTTTCCATTTACTCGCTGCTCAGCCTCTCATCACTTTTGTGTCCACACTCCGTATTCGAACAAGACCTCACAGTGATTCCTCCTCAGAATATCGGTTTACTTATATTCCCGTCCTGCACATGGCCTTCGCGCATGTTCAACATACAATTACAGATGAAGAGCACTTATGGAGACATTCTTACCAAGTCGGCAAAGGTCATGGGCTTTGTCAGTTTCTTCTCCACACCTAGGAAAAAATGAAATTAAGCTTGAATGATAATGCAATAGTCTTGTGAAGTGGTTACCTAAAGCAGTTTGATGGGTTTCTATTTGGAGCTTGTCAATTTTGCATAATTGCACAGATAGTTGGAAGTTATTTTCTAAAAAACAAACATTAAAGTTTTCTGTTAATTGATAATGGAAATCGTTTTTTTTTTTTCCATTATGATATTACATGGTGCTTAGATATCTTCTTCAAGTAGTTTTAAAAAAATAATACTTAACTTTGGACGCGCTTTGCCGCAGAATACAGGCAATTAAACTACGATCCAAGCTACTAAAATAACAGCCAAATGTATCAAAATAGTACACAGCAGGCACAGAAGTGGCTGTGTGATAAGTAGTTTGCTTACCAACCACATGGTTCCGGCTTCAGTCCCACTGCGTGGCACCTTGGGCTAGTGTCTTCTACTATAGTCTCAGGCTGACCAACGCCTTGTGAGTGGGTTTGGTAGACGGAAACTGAAAGAAGCCCGTCGTATATATGTATATATATATGTGCTTGTGTGTCTGTGTTTGTACACCCAACATCGCTTGACAACCGATGCTGGTGTGTTTGCGTCCCCGTAACTTAGCGGTTCGGCAAGATGGACCGATAGAATAAGTACTAGGCTTCTAAAAGAATAAGTCCTGGGGTCGATTTGCTCGACTAAAGGCGGTGCTCCAGCATGGCCGCAGTCAAATAACTGAAACAAGTAAAAGAGTAAAAGAGTCAGGTGGAGCAAGATCAAAAGAGTAAGGAGGTTGAGGCAAATCTTTCATATTTACTGACAAAATCTTTTCTTGAGTGACTTCGGTGATAAGTGGTCTTGCATCATCGCGTAACAGCAACATCTCCTTTAAGTTTAACAAATGTTTGCGCTTTTTCAGTCAATTTTTGTGCAGTTCAAATTGATGGCAATGCATTTCAGTTGTTACTGTTTCATTTTAGTTGAACATTTCTGGTCGACGACATTTTTCTCTCGCAAGAAACACAGAGCAAAAGTATTTTTAGTTGTAGTCCTGGTTTAAGGATATATTCTCCCTTTCCATTTGCTACTAACATCGTCTTTTTCGCTGGCTATGATCATAGAGAGCCTGCCTTTTGCCAGCTGTGATGATTCTACCCAGGAAAGTTTCGATAGTAAGACTACTCTTCAATGACAAACGGAGGGGGTGGGTGGTCAACACTTTGATTAAATTGAGAAGCAGTCGATTAATGAAGGACCCTCTGACCAATTAAGCCACTTTTCTCAGTTCATGAAAGTGTTTTATGATCATTGTATGTCTTGAATTGAAATATTTTGCTAATTAATTCTAGTGAAATTCGCTTTGGATCTTATTCGACTACGATTTTCAAAAGCTCGGAACTTGGTCCTCCAGATCGAAGGGAATCTACGAGAGAATATGTTGCCGAGCGAGAATGGCCAAACTAACATTGGCATGTCCGAACACTGAAAGCTTTATTTCTGTAAACAAAATGAATATTTCTTACCGCTTCTATTGCTGTAGAGTCCCTTTTGAATTTTTGCAGCATACAGTGTATGATACAGGTGTGAGCTGAACTCTTTTTCAGCGAGTTGAATTCGATACGAATTTAACTATTGTGGTACAAAAATAAATTGCAAAAGTGATGCTAATTTTACTGTAAGTATTGAAAAATTACCCTCAAAGTGACTGTCAAAATCCAACAAGACTTCCTTTCTAATATAATACTTTAGTTAGCGTTTACATAAACCCGTTCCTGTTGTATCTTATTTCTTTATTCCCACAAGGGGCTAAACATAGAGGAGACAAACAAGGACAGACAAAGGGATTAAGTCGATTACATCGACCCCAGTGCGTAACTGGTACTTAATTTATCGACCCCGAAAGGATGAAAGGCAAAGTCGACCTCGGTGGAATTTGAACTCAGAACGTAAGGACAGACGAAATACTGCTAAGCATTTCACCCGGCGTGCTAACGTTTATGCCAGCTCACCGCCTTGTATCTTGGCTTCATGTAATACAAGCGTTTTGTTAAATAATTTCTACAAATAAATCGAGTGCTTAGCTGCAGGTGAGATTTACTTGAAGAATTTTGACCTGGAAGGAAACTCCACGGCGCCACCGCACCACCGCGCCACTATAATAACGGCTTCAGATAATAACGAAAACATGGATTTAATATATCGGCTCTACGTCGCAGATGTCATACGAGTTATAGGAAGAATTGTTCGACTAGTGAATGTATTGTATTGCTTCAGATGCAATTATATGTATAGTTTTTTCCTCATTTCTGGAAGGAATGAGTCAGTCTGTAGAGTTGACAGTATTAGACAGAAGTGGCTTCCTAAAGCCGATGTGTATTAAAAGAAAAACTTTTCTGTTGACAATGAGACAAAAAAATAAAGAAAGAAAGAAAGAAGCCAAACAAAAAAGAGAAAAAAAATTACTGAAATATAATGCCTGCTACTAGCAGACTGCCATCTTTGAAATGTAAGCAATTATTGTTGTATGACATAAGTAATTCAGACAAATAAAACTTTTAATTGCTGCATCGCCCAATGCTTAATGCGAGATATAATTGATGGAGAAAACCACATCACTGTCATGTATTAGTTTTTTTTTTGTCTTTTCACATCTTGACAAGGGAGACATGGAGACTAATTAATGAAGAAGTGGCTGAAATTAAGTTTGGCACAACGGCGGCGAGTTTCTCACCTCGACGCTAAGTTAATGTAATTCTTTTGTTGTTTAACCCCAGGCTGATTCAACATTTAATTAGGAACATTCTAATCCTGGCTACGTTAAGAAAGCTGTCTTTTATTTTTAAGGCGCTGGGAAATTTAGAAGTGATAGCCAGCAGTGGTTTACCTTTCTTATATCTATTACTTGTTATTTGTTTCAGTTAGTGGTCTGCGGCCATGCAGGGGCATCGCCTTGAGAAGTTTTCTTCTTAGTTGAACAAATTGATCCCAGTATTTATTCTATCGGTCTCTTTCGAGACCACAAGTTTACCAGGATGCAAACAAACCAACACCGTATACACACGCTCAGACACACACACATACATACATATATGTATGTATATATATATATATGTGTATATATATATATATACACATACATACATACACATGTATGTGTATGCAGACATACACATGCATACAAACATACACACACGCACACACACATATACGGCGGAATTCCATACCAATTCTCTCACAGGGCCGGAGTTATAGCAGAAGATACTTGCCCAAGTTGCGGCACATTGGGTCTGAACTCGAAACCATTTGCTGGGGAAGCGGGGATTCTTAACCGCACAGCCATGCCTTCTCCCTCACAAGAAATAAATCGTTTCTGCAAAAGGTATAAGGCCTGAAATTTTGGGGAAGGGCCCCGTTAATTAGATCAATCCCCAGTACGCAAATGGTACTTAATTTATCGACCCCGAAAGAATGAAAGGCAAAGTCGATCTCGACGGAATTTGAGCCCAGAACGTAAAGACGGACGAAATACTGCTAAGCATTTCGCCCAGCGTGCTAACGTTTATGTCAGCACGCCGCGTAAACTCACAAGAAATAAATACGGAGGCAGAAAACGATCCTCGTCACTTTGTGACTTTCATAAACTTAAGAAACTGGATCTAATTATACGTTTGACTTTCGAAAAGTCTTTGATTTCCAGTGTTTCATCGTTTGGGACTTCAAAAACTCGCCGTAGTTACATTTTTTGGATGGATGAGGGTAGAGATGTCTCCGAAGGATTCTTAATTTTGTGCTATCTTATTTCAAATATATGTAAGGAATAGTTTCAATCCTTAGTGTCTATATGAATGAATGCTGCACGCATTAGATAAGAGTCGAATTTCCTCTTAATTGCAGCTAAAACCAGAACCATATCTTCGCATTACACTGGTGAAAACTTGTACTCGTCCGCTTAACAGGAGTGGCTGTGTGGTAAGTACCTTGCTTACCAACCACATGGTTCCGGCTTCAGCCCCACTGCGTGGAACCTTGGGCAAGCCTTGAGAGTGGAATTGGTTGACGGAAACTGAAAGAATCCCGTCGTATATATGTATACGTATATATATATGTGTTTGTGTGTTTGTGTGTCTATGTTTGCCATCCCCCCACCAACATCGCTTGACAACCGATGCTGGTTTGTTTACGTCCCCGTAACTTAGCGGTTCGGCAAAAAAGACCGATAGAATAAGTACCAGGCTTACAAAGAATAAGTCGTGGCGTCGATTTGCTCGACTAAAGGCTGCAGTAAAATGACTGAAACAAGTAAAAGAGTAAAAGAGTAAAAGAGATCGCATCAGTTGATCAGCAAATGCCATATTTTCTGATTTCTTAGAGTGATCTTTCGCAATAACCTGGATGAGTATTGACTGTAGTACCCTCAAAAAATAGCCTATGAGTTGTTCCCCCTGATTCTTTAACCATGTAAATAAAAGAGAAGAGAAAGGTCCCTCCCAAGTCATGTATATATTCTCTCACCTGGACGGGACAGTCTGTCACAGGAGTCTTCATTTTTGCCAGCTGAGTAGACTGGTGCAACGGGAAATGAAATATTTTGCTCAAGAACACAAAGTATTGCCCACTCTAGGTATTGAAACCACAATTCTATGATCATGAGTTCAACTCACTAACTAGTAACCACGCGCCCCCATTTCCCTGGCTTAACGTAACCTATATTGGCTTCAATTTTTGGCACAAGGTTGGCATTTTCGGGGGAGTAACTAACTCGATTACATCGACCCCAGTGTTCAACTGGTACGTATTTTATCGACCCCCCCCCCAAAAGGATGAAAGTCAAAGTCGACCCCGACGGCATTTGAAAACAGAACATGAAGACGGACGAAATGTTGCTAAGTATTTTCCCCAGCTTGTTAACGATTCTGCTTATTCGCCGCTTTTCAGTGTAAGCCATATCATGAGCGTATAGAAGAATCGGAAGGAGAGAATGAGAGGGAGAGAAGGAGACAGTAATCTACCTAAGTATTAAACCGATAGATTAGCTATCGGGCCTGGAACGGTGGAATGTAAGATTTAATCTCGGTTACATACAAAATTCAAAGACAGGAACCGAAACCAAAGTACAAATAGAAAGATACAGTTCTATATTTAAGAGATGAGGAATTATGTACATTATTTACATTCGACAGATATTTGTTCTCATCTTGTTTGTTGTTAACATAACGTTTCGGCTGATATACCCTCCAGCCTTCCTGAGGTGTCTTGGGGAAATTTCAAACCTGGGTTCTCATCCCTAAGATATTTTTCGATTTTATAATAATAATAATAATATTCTTTCGCCCTTTTCAAGCGTATGTGTTCCCCCCAGCTGAACAGGACGCCAGTCCATGGCAGCGTTACTTAAGAAACAGGAAGAGAGAGTGAGAGAAAGTTGTGGCGAAAAAGTACAACAGGGGTCGCCACCACCCTATTATTATTATTGTTGTTTTTGTTCAGGTCACTGCTTGGAGTCGTACTTGGAATCTTGGGGTTTATTAGCTCGCGGTCTTAACCACTACGCCATATGCCCGTGGGCCGATATGGCGTAGTGGGCATATAGCGTAATGTAAATAACAAATAGAATGCTTGGCTTACCGAATGGCTTCTCCACCGACTATCTAAAGGCACTCTCCCACCCAATACCTTATTTGTTTTCTTTTTACAAATATTCACAGGTGAAACGGAAAATAGACATCATCGCCATATTTAGATTTACGTGACGTGATAAAGAGACAGGGTTTCATGAAACAGAAAAAAAGGTTACTGTTTATTCAGTCAGCCGAAGAAAATGTAGGTGAGACTCGTTTAGGAAATCGCAATTGTATATGTCGCAATGTCAACATAGCAGTGTTTATGTAAAGGTTACGTACAAATAGGAGGAACTGTGCTGTTTTGAGGGGAATGAGATTTAAAAAGACACAAAACTCAGACACATAGACACACACGAATATTTGACTTACTGTGTGTAACCCATAAATTTATTTTCTTTACGTATTCTCTCTGCTAATCCCGCCTCTCTCTCTCTCTCTCTCTCTCTCTCTGTATACACATACATACATACATACATACATACATACATACATACATGCATACATTCATACATACATACATACTTACGTCCATACATACATACATACATACATACATACATTCATACATTCATACATACATACTACATACATACATACATACATACATACATACATACATACATGCACACACAGACACATAAATATATGTGTATGTTCTATATACGAGCGTATTAAAGGATAAAAATATGGGAAAAAATTAACACACTTGCGCACAGATGTGTATAAACGAACATACGTATGTGCCTACGTATACATAGATACATAGATACATAGATACATACATTTCCAGTTATCATTTAAATATATACAAGCATCTCTAGATATGCAACTGTATGCATAATACATATATAAAACATACAAATCTGTACATACATACATCCATACATATATATACAAACATACATACATACATACATACATACATACATACATACATACATAATACATACATACATACATACATACATACATGCATGCATGTCAACTTGCTAACGTTTCTACCAGCTCGCCGCCTTGCCTATGCTGTATACCATGCTCCAAAACAAAGGGTGTTACATCGGAAGCAAGATTCGGATCCTACATCTCCAAAATGAAAGACCTCCACACATGTGTATCATGTTTAAAAATCACAGAGCGAAACGTAATATCAGTAATATCATATAAGTAATCTGTTGATTTAAGGCGCGTGGCTTAGTGGTTAGAGTGTTTGGCTCACGATGTCAAGGTCATGAGTTCGATTTCCGGCGACTCCCTCTGCGCTTGAGCAAGATACTTTATTTCTCGTAGCTTCAGTCCACTCAGCTGGCAAAAATGAGTTGTACCTGTATTTCAACGGGCCGGTCATGTCACGTTCTGTGTCACGTTGAATCTCCTTGAGAACTACGTTGAGGTTATTCGACATGCCATGAGATTGGGCGCTGAATGAATATATGTTCTTTCCCTGTTCCTTAAAGGTTTTGTAAAAGGGTTTATAAAATCGAAATATAAAAACTAATTTAATAATTCGAAGGTATTCCTTTTATTCGTTATCCTTTTATTGTTTATCGTGTATATTTATTGTTCTCTCTGCAGTGCAAAATTTTCACTTCATTTAATATATGGTTATTCTTTTACTATTTTACTTGTTTCAGTCATTTGACTGTGGCCATGCTGGAGCACCACCTTTAGTCGAGCGAATCGACCCCAGGACTTATCCTTTGTAAGCCTAGTACTTATTCTGTCGGCCTGTTTTGCCGAACCGCTAAGTTACGGTGTCGTAAACACACCTGTATCGGTTGTCAAGCGATGTTGGGGAGAAAACACAGACACACAAACAAACACACACACACACACACACACACACACACCACACACACACACACACACACACATATATATATATAGGATGGGCTTATTTCAGTTTCCGTCTACCAAATCCACTCACAAGGCTTTAGTCGGCCTATGGCTATTGTAGAAGACACTTGCCCAAGGTCCCACGCAGTGGGACTGAACCCGGAACCATGTGGTTGGTAAGCAAGCTACTTATCAGTCTTAATATTTCAATATCTAAATTAAATTTAATTAGAATTAACTTGAGTTTTGACAATCAGTAAAATTTTCAATTTCTTCTCAAATTGCAAAATTGACAAAGTTATATCTTTATACATATACATATACATATATACGACGGGCTTCTTTCAGTTTCCGTCCACCAAATCCACTCACAAGGCTTTGGTCGGCCCGAGGCTATAGTAGAAGGCACTTGTCCAAAGTGCCATGCAGTGTGACTGAACCCGGAGCAATGTGGTTGGTAAGCAAGCTACTACCACACAACCACTCCTACGCCTATATATGTGTGACGCTTGCAGCACCTAGATTTCTCAAGCGGTCACCCATGTAAGTACTAACTAGGCTCGACGTTGTTTAACTTCGCTGATCGGCCGAAAACCGGTGCTTTCAACGTGATGTGGCCCTCAACGTGATATGGTTGTCATTGGTTGTTAGGATGAAGGTAAAGATCTAAGAAATATATAAGGCTTATGCTAAAATTTCAGACCCTCATTAGAAGGTCCTTACCAAGTGTATCTATTGACGAGTTGAGAGAGAGAGAGAGAGAGAGAGAGAGAGAGAGAGAGCCGATCAATCATTTCTAATATAACCTCATAATTATTGTAATGAGTTTCTTATTTTGTGTACCTAAGCTGAGTAAAGCAACGTGGGTACAAATCTCCGTGCTGTCAAATGATATCAAAGCAACCTATGAGATGGTATATTCTATAACGCATAATAATATCTATACCAATGCCACCTGTATTATTTTATATTATACGACTGACATTGTAGATGACATTAATAACTCTGTAGAGTTTCTCAACATCAGATCAGATCAGATCCTAACCCTTTCTCGACATTTCATGAATACGTATAGATTCGCGGGAAGATTATATCAACAATTGATTTAATGGATCCATGCATAGCTATTTAGCGGAGGTAATTAAACTCTTTCCATATACTTTCTTTGTTTGAACCGAAAACCAATCACTAGAATCTCTGCTATTTATAGCATGAAGTCTTCCGGTAAATCACTACAAAATATAATATCAAATTCATTGATACTTTCAAATCCTTTACATTTCATAATCTCTACTATATAACAATTTAATTTAAATCTTTCCCCCACCTTCCTTCCAATATTATAAGTACCTACTTTACATGTTTAACTATACATGCACTGCTTCCAATATATTATCAATTTATTAAGTATATAGATCAATTACAAATTCAACAAACTATTCTAAATCCTACTAAACTTAGACACACATTACAAATCCACATACGCCACCTTTAAATACACGGACAGAGTTCATTCCAATATAATACATTAGGAGATATGTCCTTTACTATATCACAAAACCAGAATGTAAACGACGAACTGTAAAATACAAATTGGTGCTTCAGTAATTGGCTGATATTAATTTTTTTTATGGATTATTCAGTATATATCATCTATTATCATTCACGGACTGCAAATTTTAATATTTATCTTCTGCTGTACGTTGAAGGCTCTCATTTCGTTCCTGCAAGCGTTTATACAACACAAAAATCTGCAAGCACACGAATGTATGTGAATATGTATATTTGTATCAGGTAATGTGTATGTGTGTGTGTGTGTGTGTGTAATATATATATATATATATATATATATACATATTAGATGGAAACCGATATGCTAGAAATAGATCCGCTATGGTCTTACCACTAAGAAATGTTCTCAAGAAAAATTTAGTAAAACAACCAAAACGTAATAGAGCAAGACAAAAGAAAAATAAAAAAAAGTATGGTTTATTCACATACATGTTTCACTATTAACATATTACGTAATTTTACTTACGTAAATGTCCGTTCATCATCGGTGTGACCGTCCAGGATGAATATAATTTGCAGGACTGCATACTAGGACGTCCGCACACAGTCAGATTTGTAAACAGTTCTACCCTTTACACTCGTGGTTACTATTTCAAATGTCCTCGTTTTGGCGCGCTAAATTACCGGAAAAAATTATTCTGCAGAAAATACTTTACTGCAGTGGCCTTTGCCGGTTAGAGAACGTATTAATTTAAATTTAAATTTAAACTGAGGGTGAGAAATTAGATATCAATTTTAATTAACATCGATTTCACACCAGTGGTCTAGCATTGGCTTGGTATCTTAAAGACAACAATAAGGATTTTAAGTTAGATTGGTTCATCCTGTCCATCTCTTTCCCTAATGACAAGGGCAAAGGGTTTTGTAACATTTGCAACTCTGAACTCTTCCATATTCTCTTCTCTAAGAAGAGAATATGGAAGAGTTATAGAGCGATCTTACAAATGTAAGCACTGGCAGAAACATACCTTTAGCTCATATAAATGATTTATACCAGTCTGTATAGTTTGAAGATTTAGTTCACCTTGCACTTTACTTTAATAGAGAAATCTACTTCCAAGCCTTTGAACATTTTTTCAACTAATATATCCCTCTTTATTTGTTCTCTACTTATTATATCTTTACCCCTTCTCTTCCTAGGTTCTGCCTTTGACGTCAGATCTATTAACGATTTAAAAAAAAAATACTTAATAGCGTTTTGTTTATCATTTATGCAGTCATCAAAATTGTTATAATGTCTTGTTGATGAGATAGGTTCTCTTTCTTTCCTTATGAGAAGATTACACTATTTTACACCGTTTATTCCTTTGGAATAAAACCAATACTATCTTCGAAACATATGTCGCAAGTAAAAGAATTTGAATAACACCTGCGTTCTACTCCATTAATTTACTTATACTATACAAATTACTGCACATTAACCTTGAGTTTCTACCATTAAATAGGTCGCTACATCCTTGTTCTTTGCGTGAATTTTGCTATCCTGATAACTGTTTATTAAATTTTCCATGTTAACTGTAAACAAAAGATAATTCATTCATGCACATATATATATATATATATATATATATATATACGTACAGGTACCGAGAATGCGTTCGTTGCACGGTTGTCATCCTCTACAACATTGCATACATTGATTAGTGATACAAATGTCTCACCAGAGTATAGCTCATTGTATGGAGCGGCCGTCATAAATTTCTAACAATAGCGTATGTTAATTATGTTCCAGCCCTGCATTAAAATTTCTGTATGGTTTCCCACGCAAAAGACAAGGACGTTTCTTTTTACTGTTAGAATACGAAGAAGGCAGTACAACTGTTGGTGCATGTGTGCGTGTCGGAGTGTGTGTGTGAGTGTATATCTGTTTGCAGAGCAATTACTCTTACCTTTTCATTATGAAGATTTCATGAATTCCCGTAACAATTAATAATATAAATGGATGCTTAATCTCGAATCCGCTCACCTCCGCCATACTCCTTTATATGTAAATATATACATACATACATACATACGTGCATACATACATACATTATACACTAATATATATATATATATATATATATATATATATATATATATGCATACACATATATATATGCATATAGATGTTCACACGCAAACACACACACATACAGCGCGCACACACACACATACACACACACGTATGCATATAAAATTGGGAGCGAGCATGCGTTTGTGAGACAACTGTTAATCAGTTATTAAATTCGTACCAAGTTACACACGCACACACACACACACACACACACACATACACACAGACGGAGCACGCACGTATATACGCACCTTCACGCGCACAAACGCGCATAAAATCTCGTGTGCAGACACATATAACTAGTTTGCCTGTATATGTCTGTGTGTGTTAGTGTGTGTGTGTGTATGTGTGTGTGTGTGTGTGTGTGTGTGGTGTGTGTGTGTGTGTGTGTGTGTGTGGTGTGTGTGCGTGCGCATGCTATCTGTGTCTTGTGTGTGACGAAACATTTATTAATGGATTCTAACTCCCTATCATCAGTGTGGCACTATAAACGCATAAATACACATATTAGCGCTTATGAAATGCCCTGTCTCTCTGTTAAGCACATTCATACACACGCATACGTAGAAATCTGTATGTTCTATGTTTCTATGTGCGTGTTGGTATCATTAAATTCATACATACACGCATAATATATATATATATATATATAATATATATATATATAATATATATATATATATATATATATACATATGTGTTTGTGTACATATATTTACATGCGTATTTGGTATGTATATATCGTACATACAGTGTATATTCATTTCATCGTGTATCTTGAAATAATTCTATTTACATGGTCACGTGTTCGCCTTTATACAGAGAGTACGTCACAGATATCGTGAAACATATTGTATAGAGAGAGAGAGAGAGAAAGAGAGAGAGGAGGGGGCAGGTATTAGCATATATGTCGGTATTTGTCTGTCTATTGATCTACCGATTAACCGATCTGTATGTGTGCATGTTTGTATGAGAGTTGTATCCAATCGCGAAGTAATATTGTAAATGGAATGCAATACTTGGAAGGACGACGATATCACCTCGTTGCATCAGGGAATAAGATTTAGCATCGGAAATCCTCTCCGTTATACTCGTTCTTCGACTCCTCTTGATGTTTCATCAACCTCTTCCTCCCCTTCTTTCT
>NC_043004.1:10575336-10587836 GCF_006345805.1 Octopus sinensis
ATCCAAATAGAAAAACACTTACTCATTTGTAAATCTAATATTAACGCACTTACATATTATAAGCGCAGGGACCTACAAATACAGAATTAATAATCGTATAAGCATACGACAATAACAACATGAAACGTGGCTTTATGTCCAACTGGGTCTCCACATTTGTATTCGCATTCAAATGTACATTTTGTATTTGATATTCTGTTTGATTAGTCGTAAACTTTTATTCATGTTTGAATACAAGCTCAAACAATAATATATTTAATATATTAGTCAAACTTACAAATCGTTATTTTACTACAACTAGATTTACTTACGATGGTTTGTCAGTACAAAGAAATTTTAATACATTAAAATCTGTATGTGGTAATGTAGTCCGCGAAAAATAGCAGCCAAAATGTTCTCAAATTGTTTGTAGAAGGAGCACATTGGATAACGTAGACCGAGGTATATTATGTCTGTTTAAAGCACTAGAATATTCCTTAGTTGCACCAAGGCCGGGATCTTTAACTTTTGACCGACAGGTTAAAAAAAATATTTTTTTGTTACTAAACACTTTCAAACTTCGGACACTGCTAGAATGTGTCATATAAAACATGTTTTACTCTTAGCATTTTTGAGAAAAACTCATATTTACGAAGTTTTTTCACGTTAAAGTTCTCGTATTTCGGTACTTTCAATCAATCAATGACGTGTGTTCAGCTGTATAAAGTTACTGCTGTTGTTTGTCAACAAGAACTTCCGGCCGTACTGTTACTAGCAAATATTATCCGTGATAAACAAGTGATATAACAGAAATAGCAACAGTACCTGCAGGAATAACAATGGCAACATAATATAATGGGAAGAAGTTTTCTCGATTAGAACGCGAGATCTCATAGTGACATCGAGATTTTGAAATTAAATGAAAAATTATACTGCCTTTGTTTACGCTCGTTTAAAACCTACATATAAAAGTTACATAGCAAATATTCAATTACTTCTGCCTTTTCCAGATTCTTCAGTTAGCTATAGATGCAGGCGCGCGAACAGATGTATGTGTTCATATAAAATATAACGCACGCTCACACTCTCATAAGCACTTTTACACACATTACACATTCGGCCATGGAAAGACATTTTTACAGAGATGGATCGTATGCAAACATATATGTATAGCATAGAGTCACATGCAGACTCATCTAAAACGATGCAAACGCTGCGAGAATTAATAATCTAGATATACATGGCATCGAAACACATATGTACAACATATGTACAAGAGCTCAGAAATAGCAATGATACGCAAGTGTACGCATATCTAATATATATATATATATACATATATATAGCAGGCATTTAAACATAAATATATGCTTACATAGACTCAATCCAGTATGCTATATTCATACATACAGATATACTCACACATAATTATATACACATATTAAATGAATGCATATATATGAATATATGTCGCTTTCTCTCTCTCTCTCTCTCTCTCTCTCTCTGCTCTCTATACATACATACGTACGTACATGCAAACATACATATATACATACATACATACATAAATACATACATACATAAATATATACATTTCTCAAAATCATGAAACTCGCACGCACAATGTAAAAGCCCACGTTTGATGCAGGTACGAGGAAGTGCAACACCGCCACCGCCACCGTCACCGCCGCCGGCACGACCACCACCACCACGACCACGACCACCATCACCACGACCACCACCACGACCACCACCACCACCACCACCGCCGCCGCCGCCGCCGCCACCGCCGCCGCCGCCATGATTACCACTATTTCTGCGTGACGCATATACCATATACAGTTAGCAAATTAACCAATACCAGTCCACTCTTTTACAGCATGACCACAAACCACTCTGACCACCACCACCATCACTATCACGACCATTAGCGGTGTTTGTATATATATACATACATATAGACCTACATCCACACACTCACATACACACATACACTTCTATAACGCAATAGACACATACATACACAGATACGTGTACACACACACACACAGATATATATGTGTGTGCATGGGTATTATGAAAGAATGTATATGCATATATATATATATATATGCATATATATATATATATATATATATATATATATATATGCATACATATATATGCACATATATATATATATGCATATATATATATACATATATATATATATATGTGTGTATGTCATTAATATCACTATTAGCAACGGCTCAGGCAAGCACCACAACTGCCGCTAACAGCGCCACCATGGTCACCACTGCAGTAACTACCGAAACTATAATAACTACTACACTTGGTAACGCCCATCACCATCTGCCTTCCTCCCTGCGCCATCACCACCACCAGCACCACCAACAGCACCATCACCACATAGTATCGTACCTTATCCATCGCCGTCTACCTCTTTTACAAACCATATACTCTAATCGGAGAAACACACTTCTGCTTACAGATAGATACAAGCATTATACTCGCTTTCACAGACGCAATTCATCACTGAAGCACACGAGGTGCAGCAGTGAAACTGAGGCAATATAATGTGTTTCGAAGCGCTGCAATAAATGTTCGTTAATTAATTAATCAGATTATTCATCAAAGTGTAGACTTTCAAGATTGATGTACAGCAAGTGTTTGCAACAGCCCGTGCGGATATTATTGCAGCAGTAGCAGTGCTAGTAGTAGTAGTAGTAGTAGTAGTAGTAGTAGTAGTAGTAGTAGTAGTAGTAGTAGTAGTAGTAGTAGTAGTAGTAGTAGTAGTAGTAGCAGCAACTATAATGCTGTGAAGATCGGCAACCAAAATGAGATTAGTAATAATAATAATAAAATAACTAGTTTCTTACTGAGGCATAAGGTTTGAAATTTGCGGGAGATTAATAGTCGATGATATCGATCTCTGTACTTGACTGGTATACGCAATCTTACCGCCCCGGAAGATTGAGAGTAAAGTTGATGCCTGTTGAATTTGAACCAAGAATGTATGTTGCAGGATGAAATACTGAAGGCATTTTGTTAGCTGGTCTAATGATTCTACCGAGTTGCAGGCTTTATAATTCTAACATAGTTAGAAGGCCACGATTTTCTTTTGTAGAGTGATGTCTTACTTGATCAGTACCTAACTGGAGTTTTATTTTAACCATCACCAAAGGACGAAAGCCAATGTTGTTCAGCAGGATTTAATCTCAGAAGGCAAAACGAGCATTCCTCAATGTATTCCGTCGGAAAGAGGTCAGTGTCTCTTATAACGTACCTCTGCCGTATTCTCTTTCCCTCAAACCAAACGATATTCAATATCTTCCTCTTATTGTTCATGCTAGCAAATCTTGTCCCTCAACCAATTATTACTTCTTTGTATGCATCTAAATGTTCCTGAATCTCATGATTTCTACGTCTAATTGAGTCTTCTTCTGGATCTTGCATCTGCTTTAGCTTAGGATTGTATATTTTTCCCTTGTTTTTCACCTCTTTCAGCTACAGCCATTAACAGCTAGTCACCCTTCTTTTGTCTTCAATACTTGAGGTACTCCTTAGATTACAAGTAACCGATTCCTGAAGAAGATACAATGTCTTCCGTCTGCCCTTGGAACTCTGGCAAGTAAAGCTTTGGAAAATATACCTTTTTTACCTGATTTTTGTTGTTGGTATTCTCCTTCCTATCGTCAGTCACACTTTTTCCATTCCTCTTCTACTTCATAAGCATCATTGGAAAAAACCTTCAAATAGCTGCTATTCCCACATGTATAGCAGCTAGGTTTTCTGCCTTGTATCAACAGGTAGAATGCTTTCATTTCCGCACCTACAACAAGGTGACTACATAAAAAGTATCTGTTCGTCTGAGGGTTCTGTGGGAGTTATATGCCCTGAACAGATCCTATACGCGAATATATTATTCTATCTCGACTTCGTGCTCACGAACTATTCATGCTGTAATGCAAAGATGAAGAGGTGCCACAGATCAACACTAATACCAATTAATACTGGAGTCTCTGTTTATTTCATTTCTCTAAAAATTGCAACCCAAACTGAGGCCCAATATGTGCCTACTTGTTGCTTCGCCTTCTCTCTGATCTTAAAGATCAATCACACACTTTCATACGCCCTAACCCCGTCATCCTTTCTCATGTCTCAACGCAATCTACAGGCAAGAAGGCTGTGGCACATGTAACATATCTCACACTTGCTCTTTTGTTTTCCAACAATCTCTTTGGTTTGTAATGTAAACAAAACGACACCTTTTATTATTAACGTTTTTAGAAATATCGCTATCTTTTCATTTGTGGAAGTGTAAATTATTTTGTTAGAATGTACTCTGAGTTATTACTTCGACAATACTCTGTGACATCCCTTTCAAAATTATTATCAAAAATTCTTTGTTGGTGTATCTCCCGCTTCCAAGTTTGTGGCCAGGAACGCTTACTATTACTCTACCATATGAAGGCTTATAGATAATTAACTTACAATATATTATTAAGTAATATAATTTATAAAGTCAAATTGGCTCAAGAAATAAGAAAGATATTCAACTGTTCCGAACATTCGTGTTTACAAAATGAAATAAAAAACGAGAACCAAAAACACCTGATGAACTAAAACTTGATATAATTCAAATTTTCACACCTACAGATAATGTCTGTCTATATGTAACCACGTTCGACAGATAACTCGAGACACAAGAATACCTGGCTTGGTATCCTGGCGAGTGGTAAGCCTACCGGGGGTGATGGAACTATTCGTGCCTCGGATCGTAATGAATTTAGTGCTGGTGTCTTGTCTCAATGATTAGGTGTAAATAACAATAAACACAAGAGGTAAAGACTAACCCTGTATCAACCAACTCATTCCCAGAGTGATGGCAAGAAATAATGAAATAACAAGTAAACTCCGAATGAGTAATTGGAGGTATCATGGTCAGGCATGATAGATCGAAAATAGCAAACTTGGCTCCCATACATCATCATCTGACGACTAGTCCTAAGTCCACAAAAGCAACCTCGTATCCCATGGAAGTAGAGAGGAGAAATTTGAAGGTTGAAAACCTTGGTCAAAAGACGATGACAGTGCTACTCTTGAATGCTTCTATGAAACCGAAGTCCTTTGTAAACTTGGCATTAGAGAATAGGTTCGCTAACCGTGAAAGAAAAGGGAATATTTGAGATCAGCGTGGAACAACTTTTGTGAGAAATCAGTGCGATACGATAAAACTGGTTTACCGTCGTAGAAAATGAAGAATAAAACGCATTGTTGAAAGAAGACGGAAAGATATTTATCATTTTGATGAGCCTTTGGATATAAATAACGATGAAATCATTGTTAATGAAGCTGAGAGAAGAGTGGAGGATGTAATAAACGGGATAGGTGAAACCAGGATAGTGTTACGGGTGCAATGAAATATGGTAGTCGAGATGTCGTACGCCGGGAACAGCGTACAACAGCGTAGAAGATGATGAACACGAAATACTCACGAATTGATAGTGTTTATTAAACAAAAGAAATTTAATCATCCTACAATTTGCCAATGAGAAAGAAACTTCATAGTGAAACCTTGAAGGTAGATAGAGTCCTATAACATAAACGATATCACAGAATTACGAAATTTGTTTTAGACAGCTGCTTATGTAGTAGGAGAATGTATAGGCTCTAATCAGAAGGACAAAGGAAAGAGCAATAAGTCTTGGTGAAAGACATGAATTGAATTAAACAGCAATTCTGAGGAAGCTTCTTGGAAAGACAGAGATTTGGAATAAGGCGTGTTGGGAGAATGCTTAGCATTATCAACAGAGAGTGCTCGAAAAGAAAATCAGTCTGAAAGAGGAGGGTTTTCGAACATTGATGGGGGAAATTTACAAGTAGATTTCCTGTGATGCTGTTAAGATCAGGAGATATTCGGAAACAATTGCTAAATATGAGCTGAATTATCTCTTTTGTTCAAACCTGTAGCAGTTTTAAAGGAATTTGAGTGGTGAAATCGGAATGTGTATGCTTCCTGATCTGGGAGAAGCAATACGTTTTTAGTCAAGTCTATGGTCTCATACAGCGTCTCAGAAGAGAGATGCAAAATGATCGGTGACATTGAAAAGGATGCTGGTAACCACGGCAGTAAATAGAAAGAACCTGGTCAGAATAGTTTTTCACCTACAGCAATACACTTTTAATGATGCTGTACTAGACCAGGTAGTTGAAGTATGAACGCCCCTTAACACGAAAGACATATCAGAGCTTCCTGTGATCATTAATTATTGTCCTGTTGCATGCCTTAACTTGGTTTGAAAAATTCTAAGGGGAATAATTGCTGAGCATGCGTAGATACACATGCTCACTATCCGACCAGAAGAAAGGCTGCAGCAACGGTTACAGGGAATAAAAGTTCATGAGGCCGCAGACAAAATGGTTCTGAGAAATTTTGCATATGTGAACAAACGATTTGCAAATGGTCTGGGTAGATTTCAAGACGCTCACTATATGGTATCGCACTCATGGATAATACAGTCACTAAACGTATGAAAGTTCAGAAAATCTAATGAGTGAGGCTATGAAAAAGTGGAGAAATAGACGCTTTTCTAATGGTGGAGAACGTGGCAATGCTGATATCAAGGGAACTAGATTCTTCCTCGTTCTTCGTCATGGATTTGATTCCTCTCAGCATGGTGTTTCAACACGCCCACTGGAGCCTATATTAGACGTACATGATAAATAGTACAGGGTGGAGCACAGAGGATGGACGATTTTGAAATGGCTGTAACTCAGCCCCAGGGGGAGGGATATATATCCGACAGATACCATTCGGCCCGTTGTGTCGTAGCATTTTTTTCTTTTCAGGTGAAGCCATGACCCCGCTGACGACAGAGTATCGCGTGTTTACCGACGGCAGTTACGTAAAGAATAACGAGTGTATCACAATATTTCAGCGTAAGTTTCGGCGCTACTTCAACATCTATCGACATTAGGCTGTTCCCACCCGTAAACAATCTTACGTTGGGCGAATGCATTTCGTATACGAAGTACTCTAATGAATAGGAGACCGGTGGGGGCTCCACTAACGGTACGGACCCCAGAAAATGTGGAACGCGTTAGACAAGCTTTGATACGGAGTCCGAATCACTCTGCTCGGAGGCATTCCACTGAACTTGACATCGGTAATCGATCGTTAAGGCGAATTTTGCATGCAGACCTGCATTTCCAGCCGTACAAACTGTTCATTTGGCAACAGTTGAACCATGGGACTATGCATAGTGGCTTAACTTTGCACGTCAGATGGAAGCAATTTTTGAGGCAAGAGACAACTTCATTTTGTTGATGAATGAAGCTCATTTTCATCTCAATGGCATGGTGAATAAACAGAATTGTCGTCATTGGGCTCTTGAACATCCAAGAGAACTGCACGAATGACCACTGCACAGTCCCAAAATGACGGTCTGGTCTGCTATTGGAAAAGCTGCCGTCATTGGTCCTTACTTTCTTGAAGACAATGGAAATGCTGTTACTGCGAACTCCGAGCGTTACATCGAGAAGATAAACAACTTCGTGCTTGAATTACGTATGCCTATTCGACGCGTGTGGCTTCATCAGGATGGAGCGACCGCCCATACAGCAAAAACATCAATGGACATTCTTCGCCTTCTCTTCGGTGACTGCCTCATGTCCAGGTGTGCTTACATTCCTTATCTCCCTCAGTCTCCTGATTTTTCCATGTGTGATTATTCCTTGTGGGGAAACCTCAAGGCACGTGTGCATGCACATAACCTCCGACAATTTGAAGGAAGATATTCGCGTGGAAGTCACTCAAATCGACAAAGTAATTCTGGAGAGATTGGAGCCCAACTTCCAAGAATGCCTTCAGAAATGCATCAACGAAAACAAACACCAATTGATCGATGTTATTTTTCCACGTTTGATTTTGACAAATGCTATTTCACTATGAACACTGTAGTCAATGAAATTTGTTTGCAGCTAAAATTAATGATTTGGTGAATTTTCCAAAAACGTCGTGCTCTTTGCGCTACCTTGTAATGAGCACAGGATAGAACCAGTCGAGAAGAAAGGCGCTCAAGTTCTGTGTATAGAATGGCGTTGAAATTCTGTGCGTAGAATTCCAAAGAATTCCAAAGAATTTTAGAGATAATCTGCAGCCGCATTGTCAATATTAGCTCATTTAACCAGAACAGTTTCGCCCTTCTCGCCCAAATTAGTTAAACCATTATACAGTGGGGGCAATAAATAAATTTTTCATCTAAATGACGCTTTCAAATGAGGATATTTCCATTATTGTATCGTGTAGGTCCTTTGTACATACAAATATCTACACGCAGATGCACACACAGATGCACACACAGATGAAGATGTACCAACATCTCTACATGAAAAACTCACAATATATGTATGTATGTATGTATGTATGTATGTATGTATGTATGTATGTATGTATGTATGTATGTATGTATGAATACACCTATACGTACGCAAACAAACGCACAAACACAGCTTATACATAAACACACATACACACAAACATATAAAATATTTCCAAGACTAGACATATGTGTATACGCGAGTGTTTATGCGTATGCTGTTTCCGTTTTAATAGTTATATTTTTTCGATAATTCTTATTATTTTAATAAAAATTGTAGTAGTTTTTTTCTAAGTGATTTCTACTTTAAATTATCTTCTGGTTATAAATTTTAAATCTATTAAAATTAATAAGATTTTGACATTACATAGAATTAAATTAGGTGGATAGCAAGAGAGGAACGTTCGGCGCTATATTCGAAGAAATTAATTAACAGACACAAATAATAATAATAATAATAATAATAATAATAATAATAATAATAATAATAATAATAATGATGATGATGATGATGATGATGATGATGATGATGATGATAATAATGATGATAATAATAATAATAATGATAATAATAACTGTTTACCTTGATATGAGATCACCATGTCGCGCACATATGGTTGTGATGCATGTGCCTGGTGTACCCTTATCAGACGGGTAGTCATGATGGGTATATTGGGCTTCGTATACTTTACACCAGTGTCACTTTGATGGCATGAACTGCTCTCTCACTCAATAATAATAATAATAATGATGATGATAATAATAATAATAATAATAATAATAATAATAATAATAATAATAATAATAATAATAAGACGAAGAAGGAGAAAATATATCTTTATTTGTCTGAAAAACAACTTAGGAGGGACATATGCAAAGTCTAAACAGAAAGAATTTAAAATTCTATATTAAGTCATGTGAAAAGAAGATCAAACAAAAGGCACTAAGCCTTTATATATATATGCATGTATGTATCTCTTTCTCTCTAATTCAATGTATATATATATATATATATATATATATAAGAAAGCAAAAGACGAAGACAGATGAGGGAACAACAAACTGGTGTATTGGTTTGACGCTCGAGAACAATGGAAAATCTTTGACGTTTCGATGCTGTGCTCTTCGACAGAGAGGGTTGAAAATCAAAAGAAGAAAAACAAAAAGGGAGCGGAAAAAAAAGAAAAGAATGGAAAGAGAAAGAAATGTGTAGGGATTAACCGTTCAACATGAAACGACAGCAAGAAAAAGGCTGAGTGAAGGGAAGATTATAACGGTGACCCGGTTCAACTAGGTTGTGTATAAAAGAATGTTCTGTGTGAGTGTGTATGTGTGAATGGAGGCGTGTGCGTATGAATGCATGTGTGGGTGAGCTTAAAATTGTGCGAGCCTGTGTGCGCGTATGGGACCGGGTGTGTGCTTGCACGTGCGTGTGTCTATATATATATATATATATATATATATCTGCGCGCGCGCTGTGTGTATGTTTATACTTAGGAGAATCGAAGGTTCGGCCAGTTAAACCATCGTCGGACTCTAATGGCTCAACTAGCCGAAACTGCGAAGTCACTATCAACAATATCCTTTTTCAAGAATAAACTTGTACTATACTAAAGCATAGAGTAGAAACCTCGGATAAATGTAAACTTGTTTCTATTATACACTTAAACATAAAAATAAACACACACACATTGTATATGTGTGTGTATACATATATATATTATATATATATGTATGTATATATATATATACATATACATATATATATCACGTGTTGTTACACATCGCTGGTCACAATGCGCTTCGCATTGATTTAGCCTTCAAATGACGCCACCCCACTGGCTAAGCGAGCAGGCCAATAGAAGAAAGAGTGAGAGAAAGAGTGGTGAAAGAGTACAGCAGGGATCATCACCCCCTGCCGGACCCTCGTGGAGCTTTTAGGTGTTTTCGCTCAATAAACACTAACAACGCCCGGTCTGGGAATCGAAACCGCGATCCTACGACCGCGAGTCCGCTGCCCTAACCACTGGGCCATTGCGCCTCCACATATATACATACATAATATATACATATATATATATATATATATATATATATATACATACACACACACACACACACACACACACACACACACATACATATAATATATATATATATATATATATATATATAGGACGCCAAACTTACTTGGCAAATATATATATATGTGTAATATGTTTATATATGTATATATATATATATATATATATATATATATATATATATATATATAATATATATATAGAGAGAGAGAGAGAGAGAGGAGAGAGAGAGAGTTTTATTACTCTTTACTTGTTTCAGTAATTTGATTACTGGAGCACCGCCTTCAGTCGAGCAAATCGACCCCAGGACTTATTTTTGTAAGCCTAGTACTTATTGTATGGGTCTCTTTTGCCGAACCGCTAAGTTACGGGGACGTAAACACACCAGCATCGGTTGTCAAACGATGTTCGGGGCACAAACACAGACACACACACATCCATACACACACACACATTCATATATATTATATATATATATACATACGACAGGATTCTTTCAGTTTCTGTCTACCAAATCCACTCTTTGATCGGCTTGAGGCTATATTAGAAGACAGTTGCCCAAGGTGCCACGGACTGAACCCGGTACCATGTGATTGGTAAGCAACCTACTTACCACACAGCCACTCCTACGCCTATACATATATATACATACATATAATTATATATATACATACATACATACATATACACATATATATACATACACACACACACACATATATATATATAATATATATATATATATATATATATATATATATATATATATATATATATACATACATATATATGTACATACATATATATATATACATATAAATATATATATATATGTATATATATATGCATACAAATATATATAATATATATATATTTAAAGGTTGAATGGGAGTTCGTCCTTTAATTGGAGTAATTTCCAAAGATTTCTAACGTTGTTTCTTCATATTTTACTCTTGAATTTGCTGGTGTATATTAGTGTAGGTATGAAAGCGTATATAGAAATATTAAGTATATGATTTAAGTTATTAAACACACTTCAACAAATTCATTCATATGTATGTAATTGGGGAAGATTAGATGTTAAAATGGAAGATAGTTTTTATTACTCAGGTTACTATATAAAATATTTCGTAAAGAGAGACAGATATTCATGATAGAATATATGAGATGTTAGCAAGCACTCGTCGGTTTGTTGGATAGAAGCTAAAAAGATATTAGACGCACATGGGTTTGGTGCTAGTAATCATGTTGTAATGTGTTCTTGTGATTGGAGTCATGTCTATTTCAAACAAGACTCCATTTTTAACATCTAGTCTCCTGCACTTACATAAATATGAATGGATTTGAGGAACTGTGTTTAATAAGTTAAACCATATATATATACATATGCATGCACTGGCCTCTTCTGTTGATGAGAAATCGCTCCAATACAACACGACGTTCGAAGCTTTTGAACCTTTTAAACTTTTCTCTTTCTGTGTTCATTTATTTGGAAGAGCGTAGGCTCGAAACGTTAAAGACTTTCTCACTTCCCGAGCGTTAAATTAATACATCTGTCTGTTGTCTACACCACCTGCCTTATATATATATATATATATATATATATATATATATATATATTATATATATATATGAATATATATACACACATACACACACTTTTATATAGCTCTTACGAACAATTCTTGATGGAGTCACAATTTTAAATATAAAATGATTTATTATATAGTAATTTTAAAGAGAACAGAGTGACACGAAACATTTTGAAAGAAATTTTAGTATCGTGTTTGCGCTTTCGCGGTTTGTCAGTTTTTCAAACATATGTATTATTTTGTTAAGTTTATTTCTACAGAAAGTATAGCCATCTCTGATCTATTGCTGCAAAGTTTCATATCGATCTCATTCTTTGTTTACATCTCAAGTCTCCATACGAAACAGTGCAGCAAAAAGAAAACAGTGCTGGTTATAATCTCTGTACAAATAACTTTAACAAAGTAATGTTAAGAGCACTGCTAACGCAGTAGAACATGGTTTTGACTTACAAAAATATTTAATA
>NC_043004.1:10590336-10647836 GCF_006345805.1 Octopus sinensis
GCTGAGCAGAGGTATATTCCATCAACTCCACCAACAGGAATAACATCAGCAATTTCTAAAAGGTATGGCTAATTTTAGGCGCTAGTACACTCATTATAAAGCAGCAGTGTAACCAGTTCCGTTGACCACTCCTCTTAAACCCGAGTAAATTGGGAGAACTTATAATAATGAAACCAGAAATGATGAAAAGAGAGGACTGAACCCCAGGAGGATTCCAATACATATCACACAAGTAGAGAGAGAGAGAAACGAAAATAAATACAATTTGGCTTTTAATCCGTCATTCATGCGTTTCTACCATTCCATCGCCCTCTGCACGAACTCTTCTTCTGATAACGAAGTATTCTAACATGAAATCAACATCGATATAAAAACCAAGCAACAAGTTTCCCCTCTCTTTCTCATTCTCATTCTTTCGCTCTTTCTCTCTTTCTCTCTTTCCCTATTTCCTCCCACCCTCTGTCTTTCTCTCGCCAGGAACTAACTCGCATAGAGGAATTGATTGGTGACACACAACGTTTGAACATTGGGTACAAACGAAATCAGATGACCTTCTCGACACTAAACCTGTTAGGATAAGATAACTCTGCACAAGAGACGCAGAACGTTGTCAAGATAATTTATGAGAGATTCCATCAATGTTTTAATGTTTTTCCCAATATATGATTAGAACGAAAGATTAGAGACATTCGTGATTAAATGAACTGGGCTGTCAGAGTTGTACGTGTTTAAATCTATTCCTTCAGTTTCTCTATCTGTCTATCTCTTTCTTTTCATACACACGGACGCACATATACACCCACACTCCCACATATACACATACATACACACACATATATACACTATGAATATGTATCTCATTCTCTTTTATTCTCACTCTCTCACTCCCTCTACACACACACACACACACACACGCACCTATATATATATATATATATATATATATATATATATATATAGGTATAGGTATATGTATATACATTTGGACCTATATGTATAGGCATATATGCGTATCATGTTAGGCAGTTAAGCGTATATATAACTTTATAGCATCTCTATTTCATGTCATAGAAAAGCACATGTCCTAACCAAGTATACTCACAGAGACTGACAGAGATACTCACACATTCATGGACGCCTACGCACACATCTATACGTATGTATGTATGTATGTATGTATGTATGTATGTATGTATGTATGTATGTATGTATGTATGTATGTATGCATGCATGCATGCATGCATGCATGTATGTATGTATGTTTGTATGTATGTATGTTTGTATGCATGTATGTATGTATCTATCTATAATATACAATATATAGTTTATATTTTGGGGGTTCGAATCTCAGACCGGGCGATATGTGTGTTTGTGAGCGAAACATCTAAGAACCACGCGGCTCTTGCAGAAGGTAATGGCGAACTTCTGTTGACTCTTTCGCCACAACTTTCTCTCACTCTTTCCTCCTGCATCTTGCAGCTCACCTGCGACGGACCGGCGTCCCGTCCAGGTGGGGAACCTATACGCCATGGAAACCGGGAAATTGGCCGAGCAGAAACAAACAATATTTTGAGGAAAGATGTTCTCTCTATGTAGAAACACATTTGGAAGAGATTAGAACTTGAGCCGTTAGTTAACTAAAGTAACGACAAGCAACCCAGGTACATGTATTTACATATAAAGATAAATTTAATTGCAAACACAAATGTAAATGTGTGTGGATATTAAGGATACACAGTTCAGCTTACAGAAAAAATGATGCTACAGATAAGAACTGGTAAAGTTTTAAAAGTCCTGCGGCCGTTTCAGGAGTTATTAGGGTCTATTATTGAATAAGCTCGCCTCCTTCTTCAGGAGGTCGGAGAACCTCCATCATGCCAGATACCATATATATATATATATATATATGTGTGTGTGTGTATGTATGTATGTATGTATGTATGTATGTATGTATGTATGTATGTATGTATGTATGTATGTATATATAAATAGGCAAATGGATATGTAAGCAAACAGATAGATAAGTAGATAGATACACACACACATACACGCATACACAGATACATACACAAAAGAAGACTATAAAAATTTGCACATACACACGCGCACGTCACACATGCAAACACGCAATGACACATATGGAGACACACATACAAGAGATGCACGTACATAGTCACACAAACCCATACGCATAGACACCCTCAAACATGCACACACAAGGAGACAGAGGTACACACACACACACATACAAACATACAAACACACAAAGATAAATACACAAACACATGAATATGCAGAAAAAAAAACAATCGTACACACACGCATACATATATACATATATGCATATGCACACACATACATATATATATATGCATAGACACGCACGCATATATATACATACATACACACACATATATGCATAAATACATATATATGTGTATACACAAGCACACTGACGCATACACATATGGACAAAACAAACTTATAAGAGACCACAGCTAACGGATAGTGTCAACGACTGCTGATGAGGTTGCAAGAAGAAGCGAAACTTTTAGAATTAAAAAAAGTAAATGAGTGGAAATCGAACCCGTGAGAGTGTTAATTAATAATGTATTAAAATAGAATGATTCTCCCCAGACACAATAATATATATATTATATATATATATATATATATATATTATATATATATATATATATATTATATATATATATGTATATATAGTATTACGTACATGTAAGAGGGAATTTACCACTATGTGGACACCCTTATGCTAGAAGAAGATCCGCCAAAATCTTACCACTAAGAATTGTTCTCTAGAAAATTTAGTAAACTCCAGAAAGTAAGCGTTTTTTATTATATATATATATATATAATGTATATGCATTTGCATATATATACATAATTATATATGTATGTTTATATATATATATATGTATATATTTATAGCTAAATGTATATGTGTGTGTGTCTGTGCGTGTATGAGTGTCTTTACATGTATGTATAGTTATGTGTATGTGCTGATAGTATTTCGAAGTTTTAAACAGTGATGCTTCTCAAAATGTCGTGAGAAAATGGATGATCGTCGGAGATATACAGGTCTAGGATGTTAGAAACTATAAAGCGAAATGCAATGAGTGTAATGATATCGATAAAAAAAAACAAAACATAATGATGTCCCACTATTGCTAACCTCTATAACCGTTAATGTTAAGATAGAACGCAGTTACAACATAAAGCTTATTGTCACTAATAACAAAAGTACATTGCAACAAACACCAACACGTCTTTTAATTATTATAGCTTGGCAATTTAATAAAGATCAATCACAAAAACTACACAATAGACACTGATAAACCAAGAACTTGGAATCTAGCGTAGTTCCGTCGTTAAATAAATTCCTGTAATTGTTTAACCTTTGACTCAATTAACGTCATCCATTAATTTTGCTTATTAAATTATTGAACTTACAGCTTGGAATTTTCTTTTACACCGTCAGTTTATTAAGTTTCGTTAAGTTTATTTTCGTCTAAATGTATTTAACTATATTACACCTTGTTCTTCGATCTCTTCTAATTGAACAGATTATACAGCGACTGACTATGGCAGATTACATAAATCTGTATTTTATCATATTTTTACATGATTTTAATCCGTTTCAGTTTTATCCTATAATAATTTTTGTATAATTTATATTATGTATTTTCTTATTTTTTTTATACTTTCACTATATTATATTGGATTAGATTTTTACGTTTGCTTAAATATATTCGAACTTACTTAACAAGCTGCACACAATATTTGTTTATTGTGATCAAATGTTGGTGTTGTTCGTTAGCTCACATCTTCCATCGAATTGACGTTACCTATAAAAGCAGGCGCACGGTGTGCCACTCGTGAGCTGTTGAAGTCATCGCAGAGCAAAGTGAACACAATGCACTTTCTGGTCCTAAATTCGAAACCACGATGTCGCCATCTTGAGTGCAACATCTTAACCACTGAGCCACAGTTTAACATACACACACACACACATGCTTGCATACATACATGCATATATATACGTATATAATGCATGCATACCTAAATACATACATACAATGAGTATGTGGAGAATGGGAGAGAAATGGAGGTAGATAGATACATAGGTAGATAGATAGATAGATACACAAAGAGAGAGAGAGAGAGAGAGAGAGAGAGAGAGAGAAAAATAGAGATAGATACATAAAGAGAAAGAGAAATAGTGACAGATAGATAGAAGGAGAGAGAGAAAAAGAAACAATCATAGATAGATAGATTAATAGATAAATAGATAGATAGATAGACAGACAGGCAGGCAGATAGATAGATAGATAGATAGATAGATAGATAGATAGATAGATAGATAGAGAGAGAGAGAGATAGAGAGAGTGATAGAGAGAGAAATAGAGATAGATACATAGAGAGAAAAAGAAATAGTGAGAGACAGATATATAGATAGATAAAGTGAGGAAGAGAGAGAGAGAGAGAGAGGAGAGAGAGAGAGAAAGAAACAATGATATATAGATAAATAGACAGATAAATAGATAGATAGATAGATAGATAGATAGATAGATCGATAGATAGACAGACAGACATATATTCATTATTAAACAATATAGTCAAATTTAAAGACAACTTCTAACGAAAATAATAGACGTTTTGAAAACCAATCAACGTTTGGTTTTTAATGATTTATGGTTTATTAATTATAACAATTCTTAGCTAACGACATCTGTCCTGACGTTGATTTTGTGCGAAAACCGTGAAGTTGTATTTTATGTTGAAACAAAATTGTTCCTACTGTTTTTGCTGTTGTTTTTTTTATGTGATTAATAATAAGTATGTTATCATACGATAATTCAGTATATTTCTTAGAAATAGGTTTATTAATCTCACCAATACGCACAGTAATTATTGCAACGTGGACTTGATTTATAATAGATTAATTAGAATGTGATTTTATAATCAATATGCAAATTTTGTGTGATATCTTATTAAATATATTTGGGATTCTAGCCGTAGAAACACATTACAATTTGAGAATTAATTAAAATTTTAAAGAATGAATTTCAAATACACTCCTTTAGAAAGTCTGTTATAACAACTCTACCGTGTCTTGAAATATCGTTTATTTGTGGTATTTCCTAGTAGTAGTGGTTATAAATTAAGCTACATTTCGGGACGGTCACTTTATTGCCAAATAAACATACGCACTATATATTCGTTCTTCACTTCAGATTTATTATTATTTTATGTCCTTTGTCTGGAAATATTTCGACATATATCTTGTGACCTCTTCAGCAACTCTCCATCCAATCTGTCTTGTTTAGTCCAAATCAAGCCTTCAATTTCAAATTTTGAGTCTGCTTCATGCCTTCATATACAGTAAGTAAAAACCACATGCATTAACCATATGTCATGGACAGGATTGGATTGACCATGTTCCGTCCATTGCACGACGAAGGCCTCAACATGTTCTCTCCTCCAACCACAGTCCGTTGTGGAGGCCGTGAATTTGTGCTTGAGATCATACAAGTTTGACGAGCCTTCTGTGTCACACTGGCTCGACATGGCTTGCTAGAGGGGTAGAGTTTTTTTATACTACCCATCTGTAGTTAAGTCGATTACATCGACCTCCAGTGCTCAACTAGTAATTATTCTATCGACCCCGAAAGCATGAGAGGCTAATTTGATCGAGGCAGAATTTGAACTCAAAACATAAAGACGGATGAAATACCCTCAATACATGAAGTAGTATTTGTGTATTTAATATAAGTGGTTTGTTTTTCATTTACCATAGCTCAGTTTCATTGCACCGACATCGAGACGAGCAAAACAGAGGAACAGCATCAGAACAGCTAAACAAACAATATTCGCGCACACATCAAAATACGAACAGCCAACTGTACATAGATATTTGATTGTTGCCGTCACATAACATTTATTGAATTTCTATGCGCAGAACACATACTATTTTTATCTGTATACTTTCAGAGCCTCACGATGTTTATACAGTTTCAGTGTCACATGCGTAAAACATATTTTGTGAAGTATGAATTTGCATTTAGCGGATGCTCTTTGGTGGGAATCCAATTACCTACACGCAGTACTAGTTTTTATTATCACGGCAAATTCGAATCCAAGCATACTTAATTTCTTAGGTATAATCCAATTTTTACCTCCTGCCATTGAATTATCTTTAAGTAAATATAACGAGAAATTACAGAGCATTAATATGAATTCCAACTATCTTAAATCATTCTGAAAAATACATTTTGTAACACTACTAAGCGCATGTCCTATTCATCCTCTCTCAAGGATTACTTTCGCCTCACTTTTCCTCATAATGATACACTAATAGAAACATAAGTTACACACAGAGCAAAATTAATATTGATAGGCACAAAAACAGAAATCTCAATAATTTATAAATTAATGTGCGTTTCAATCTTGTTGGGATTTTCTTAAACAATACATGAGTATTTTCCAGTAGAACACAGCTATCATAAGATATTTAATGCATATATATTGCACCAAAAAGTCGCTTCTTCCATAACCACCATAAACAAGATAAACATTTTCCATTAAAAAAAAAACGCAAAACTTTTCTTCATTATGTCATTTCAAGGAATTAAATTACCTACACTTTTCCCTGTGTGTGCATTCATCCAACTTTAGTTTATCAAACAAAAGTCAGGTTGAAGATAACAATGATAAAAAATGCTGCATAGGGATTACTGAAAAAAATCCTGAAAAATATATGTGACTGAAATTCTTCAGTCGGCCCAAACTGTTCAGAGCACAAAGCCTATACAGAGAAGGAAGTTATCCCGAAATATATCTGTGTATGTCACTGTTCTGTTAAAGATTTGAAAGATTCCTATTATATTCCATATTTAATTCCATACTTTCTCAATTTTATTACGTATATTTCGAGATTGTCTTCCTGTGGTTTTTACATGATTGATAACTTAAAGAATGAGTGTTCTCTTCAACATATATGTCATTTAAGTACATCAAGTATGCTAGCGCTTAGTTTCTTAATATGTTAATGGATTTGGTTATTGCACAGTTTCTTGTTTATCCGTGATTTATGACCAAAAGTAAATCCAATACCGGTAATTCTCATCCAGTATACTTAGAAGACTGTAAGACTGCATTATATAAGATGGTAGTATGTTTCCAGGGAGACTTGGCTGCTATTTGCAGCATGTGAAGCGACAATGTCCATGCCCCCTTTTTCACTGAGATTGTTTGTTAATGCTTAATAATGGTTTCAAATGCTGGCACAAGGCTAGCAATTTCGGAAAGGCAGTAAGTCAATTATATCAACCGCTGTATTCAACTGATACTTATTTTATCGACAACAAAAGGATAAAAGGCAAGGTCGACCTTGGTAGAATTTGAATTCAGAACGTGGAGGCGGATGAAATGCCGTTAAGCATTTTTCCTGGCATGCTAAGAATTCTACTAGTTTGCCTCCGTAAAAATTTATTCCATACCAGTAATTCCCATCAAGACTGTTTAGAAAACTGTAGGTCTACTTTATCTACGATTGTGGTGTGTTTCCAGAGAGACATGGCCGCTTTTTGCAGCATTTCATACAATCATGTACACGCTCTATTTTTGGCACGATATATCAGTTAATACTTAATAACGATTAACAAATCTCTTCGACATATTGCTTCAACTGTGCAAAATTTGGCAGAGGGAAATTAAATTGTGCTGACATAAATTTCTGTAGACAATATCTGCAGGTATTATTTATTTATTTATTTTTTCTTTTCTTTTAATTGTTTCAGTCATTAGACTGCAGCCATGCTGGAGCACCGCCTTTAGTCGCCCAAATCGACCCCAGGACTTATTCTTTGTAAGCCTAGTACTTATTCTATCGGTCTCTCTTGCCGAACCATTAAGTTACGGGGACGTAAACACACCAGCATCAGTTGCCAAGCGAAGGTGGGGGGACAAACACAGACACACAAGCACACACACACACACACACACACACACACACACACACACACACACATATATATATATATATATATATATGTACGACGGGCTTTTTTCAGTTTCTGTCTATCAAATCCTCATAAGGCTTTGGTCGGCCCAAGGCTATAGTAGAAGACACTTGCCCAAAGTGCCACGCAATGGGACTGAACCCGGAACCATGTGGTTCGTTAGCAAGCTACTTACCACACAGCCACTCCCACGCCTATCCACACAACAACTCGTACGCTTATAGTTAAAACAATTTAAACTATTTAATGTTTGAAGTATTAAAAATCTTATCATATACAGCTACAAAAGGAAAAAAAACAGTTATTATTCACTGAGTTATGGTTTTGTTATTTCCTCAGTAAGTACGTTAGACAAGCATGGATATGAACATTTCTATTATGAACTACGAAGTGTAGTCTTCATATTACTGTGAAATTGTAAACAATGCATGACTATGTAAATATCTTAGAGTGTACATCTATAATTTTTCATGTGAATGGCGTCTCTACATTATATATTATTCAAACAGACAGCATTTAAATAGAATAGGTAATGACGGTGCTCAATGAAAACGTTCATCATACGCATACTTTAAAGTGTTATTTTAATTTCTCTTCTACATGGTTATTCTATGGTAGATAATGACACATCCATGGCTTTGTAACATCGTAATTGTTTAATTAATGACATGTCCTGTTCTGTTGTTCAACAAATAGCTGCCATCTTGCTTTAAATAATGACACATTCAACGCTTCTCGCCTTATTCCAGCTACTTCAGTGATAAGTGTGTGGGTGTGTATATTCTGTGTCCTTATTTCGTAGAATAAAACCAGAATCAGATTCAATACACGGATTTATTATAACTGTGCAAACTGTGACGGCGATTAAAATATTTCTCTTTATTTCTAAACTCTTGTGCTTTTATCGTAGTTTTCGAGAAATCAAGCGGGTGATGTTACCGTTATCCCGTGATCTCTACATATTTATCAGATTCGCATTGGTGTTATCATATACTGGTGATAGGAGGAACTATTTTGCTTGTGCAGGAGTCTTTTTTTAAAATTAGTATCGAATCCGTTTCTATAGATGTCTGCTTTTAGAAAGCATGTTTTCATTTATGCATTTGCATACTGGCTCCTTTCTCTCTGGTTTCTTTGCAATATTTTGGTTAAAACAATGTAATGGCAGATATGATTAAGTTAACTTAAACACCTCGTGATTATTTGTACCCTTTAACGCTTCTGTATTTGATATTAAACCTGGAAACCAAGTGCATCACTTGAGTCGAGTTATCGGGTCGTTTCTCCAACTCTTATATATTTGGCTCCCTGTCCAATTTTAGATATTACTCGTCAGCAAAATTCAGGCAAAATTCTTACCAGCACTTTATCTGTCTTTACATTTCAGAGTTCAAATTCTACCAAAGTCCACTTTGCCTTTCATTTCAGTGTCTATGAAATAAGTACCAGTTAAACACTATGGTCGGTTTAATTGACTTACCCACCAACCCGCGAAAAAAAAAAAAAATTCTTGGTCTAAGCCAAAATTTGAAATATTTTTTTGTTCCTTCTCGAGCCATGCCTGGCTCATAAGGGCCAGTTTCCAGATTTCCTTGGCGTATAGGTTCCCCACCTGGACGGCACGCCAGTCCGTCGCAGGTAGGCTGCAAGAGCAAAGGGTGAGAGAAAGTTGTGGCGAAAGAGTCAGCAGAAGTTCGCCATTACCTTCTGCCGGAGCCGCGTAGAGCTTAGGTTTTCGCTCATAAACATACACACACACACACACCACCCGGTCTGAGATTGGAACCCGCGGTCCCTCGACCGCGAGCCTGCTGCTCTAACCATTAGGCCATGTGTCTCCACAAAATTTGATATTAATATTTACGTATTTCATTTGACGACACATTAGATATTCTACATGTATCATTGCCAGATAAGGCTCCATACAACACTGCATGTTGCGCTTAAAGGAATGTTTCATTCTACCCCTGGTAATTATTTACAGCTTAGCGTCTTAGTTTGAGAATTCAGTTTGGTTCCGATGATTATCTTCCAACCGCTATTGCTTCGATTATCTGATTAATGATTTTTCCTCTCGTATTCCCTTCATAATACAGTTGGATAAGGCACCAGACAACCAACTGGTTAATGTAAATCTGCATCCCGCAAATCAGGATGGTGTTCCATAACACTTGAACAGGAGATAAGCAATCCACTGAACAACTACCTTCACAAAACTTTAAATTCTTCTTTATGATGATGATGATGATGATTATTATGATAATGTGTTACAGACCGTATGTTGATGCCACTGAATGTTAATAATGAGCTTTCTAAACGTGATTATTATGGCGTTAACTATTATGCTACTGCTGCTGCTGCTGCTGCTACTGTTAATACTAACGATAATGATGATGATGATGATGATGATGATGATGATGATGGCAACGATGGCGTTATAAACATTTTCTTTTCATCAAAAAACGACAGATTAATTTTACATCCTGTCAACTACATGAATAGGAACCACCACCACCACCACCACCACCACCACCACCACTACCACCATTACTACTACTACTACACTACTACTACTACTACTACTACTAACTACTACTACTACTACTACTACTACTACTACTACTGCTGCTGCTGCTGCTGCTGCTGCTGCTGGTTATTGTTTTTGTAAACATTTTCAGCGGTTCTCTTATCAGTGTCGGGAAAACAAAGCTGATTCTTACAGGAAGGGTGAGAGCAGTGCTAGTGTTAAACATGTTGTGGTAGTTGTAGTAGTGTTCACGGGGGTGTATTTGGCTGTGTCTGTGCTATCATAATCATGGTAACGATTGTACTAATAACGTTTTATTGGTATTGTTGTTGATTTCATTTTTTTAATTATTGATATATTCTTTTCTACTCTAGGCGCAAGGCCTGAAATGTTGGTTGAGGGGGGGGGCGGTCGATTAAATCCACACCAGTACGCAACTGGTACTTACTATATCGACTACGAACGGATGAAAAGCAAAGTCTACCTCGGCGGAATTTGAACTCAGAACATAAAGACACACGAAATATAGTTATTGCTCTATTATTTTCTACTCTATGCACAAGGCCTGAAATTTGGGTGTGGGTGCCAGTCGATTAGACCGACCCCATTACGCAACCGGTACTTAATTTATCGACCCCGAACGGATGAAAAGCAAAGTCGACCTCGACGGAATTTGAGCTCAGAACGTAAAGAGAGACGAAATATAGTTATTGCTATATTGCCTAAATACTGATGGCGATTGTAATGTATTGGTTGTGACATCAATAGTTTTGCTTCGCATTGATTATATTTCAGCTGTTAGTAAGTTCCAGATCACTCGTGAATATGTAGACCAATTTTCACGGATATCCCAGTCACGGCAAAACCCACTTTCTAGTACACGGTACTACACTTCTCCAAAGTGCTTATCTTTTGTTTTTGTATTAATTTCAGGCAAGCTTTGATTGATGATCCCTATGTTCAATATTGTTGTGGCGACAGTTCGACTCCTCTCGACGAGAATAGACGGCATCACTACATATAAATAGTAGCGGTCTGACGTAGTTTGGTCTTCGAAGTCCAGGTATAATTTAGTGCGTTAGTGTGTTGGAAATATTCTTTTCTACTCTAGGCACAAGGCCCGAAATTTTTGGGGAGGAGGCCAGTCGATTAGATCGACCCCAATGCGCAAATGGTAGTTAATTTATCGATCCCGAAAGGATGAAAAGCAAAGACGACCTTGGCGGAATTTAAGCTCAGAACATGAAGAGTGTGTTGGAAATACGGATTGTTGGTTCGTTGCGTTTTTGTTACTGCCGCTGTATCTATTTCGTATAACACTGTTACTGTGTATTCTTTACCTATCGTCGACAATATCAACCTTACTACGATAATGGAGGCGTAAGGATATAACAAATATGGTGGCTGTATGAATGCTTTCTAAACTCTATCGGTTCTGCTGGTGGCTGTAGTGACGCTTTGTTGGGGACGTTGTTCTAAGTCTCTGATAATGCTGCTGTTTAGTATACAATCCATGCATTCCCGTTGGTGAGAGCCCCGTTAACATTTTCAACAATGTGCATATATGACATCAGTGAGTAATATGACTTTTTTCTAAAAACAACACGCTGACAGCTTGGCTACGATTTCTAGCAGTGTTGTCCACGTTGGTGGCTTTTTACATACTTGGTAGGGATACTTTTGATATCTCTTCAGTGCTGTTGATATATTGTGGGCTGCGTTGCTGAATGGATAATGTAGTTGCTTCTGAACCAACAGGTTGCAGTGTGACACAATAGCGCGGAACCTTCAATAGATGTCTTCAAATGGATGTCTCGGTTTGATCTAACTTTGGTGTTGTTGGATTTGAAGGAAAACTTGCGGAAAGTGCACCAGATGGACTTTACTTGTAATTCGAATGTGCAGTCTTGTTACACACACACACACACACACACACACACACACAAGGTACATACACCTCGAGCACAGAGAGTTCATGAAGTATCTGTCGAAAGTTTATGACTGCGAAATATACAGCCACTTACAACGTAATACAATGATTAGTTAACTCCGTTGATCGAACAGCTCGAACACTTCATCTTCAAAATCAACACAAGAGCCACCAAGAGCCATTAATGTTGGTACATATTGCTAGTAGCTATATCAGTAGTAGTAGTAGTAGTAGTAGTAGTAGTAGTGGTAGTAGTAGTAGTAGTAGTGGTGGTGGTGGTGGTGGTATTAGTAGTAGTAGTAGTAGTAAAAACACTGTTGCTGACGTTGATATCTCGTTGGTTCCACTGGCGTCTATCTAATTGTGGCGTTGATGACGCTGTCTCTATTTGAGACGAGCGGTTTTTAAGTTTTATTGCTTCAGGTTCTTACCAAGATTTCCCAGTTCGCTACTTACATGGAATGGTTGGCCATTGAATAGTAGGAAGTCTCTCTTTTAGAATATGGGCGATGCTGCAGCCATTTATGCCATTCTATAGCATCATCTCTCACTTTCCTCTATATTTAATCAAGTCGTTCCGTCGACCTTCTATTATAATTTCACTCTTCTCCACTTGCATACTTCTCCACTCCTCTCCTTCAGTTTTCTTTCTATTTTTAAAAACTTTTTATTCATATTTTTATTTGTTTGTTTCTTTCCTTCTGTGACACAGGCACACATACACACCACATACGCACTCACACGAAGCAAAGTCAGACACGCACGCACGCACACATACACCATCTCTCTCTCTCTCTCTCCCTCTCTTCTCTCTATGTCTCTACATCTCTTTTCTGTATTTCTGTATTTCATTCTTCATTCTATTCCACTAAAAGTACTCATTCAAATATCGCATTATCATAATCTTATTTTCTTTTCTTTCATGCACTACCTACCTACCTGCCTATCAACTTATCTATCTATCTATCTATCTATCTATCTATCTATCTATCTATCTATCTATCTATCTATCTATCTATCTATCTATCTATCTATCTATCTATCTATCTACCTACCTACCTACTATCTATCTATCTATCTATCTATCTATCTATCTATCTATCTATCTATCTATCTATATGTCTATGTGTCTGTCTGTCTATCTGTCTGTCTGTCTGCCTACCTGCCTGCCTGTCTGTCTGGTCTGTCTGTTTGTCAGTTCATCTGTTAGTTTCTAAGAAACAATAACTTAAAAGTCATCATCGTAATCTCTTCTTTAGATTGCTTTAGCCATCTCCACGAAAGCCATATTGGAACTCAAATTTCACAGTTGAATATTTTAAGATTTCTTTCTCTGAAAATATAATACTTTCGTCTGCCATTATTTTTGTGCGTGTTTTACAGTGTACGTAAGCGGTTTTATTGACGAGCTAACGAATTGGTGGAGGCTATTCCGCAGTGGAGGCTATTCCGTGTATATTGTATCGTTATGTGGCTGGTAAGCAAGCTACTACCATACAGACACCTCCTGTGTGTATATATATATACGACGGGCTTCTTTTAGTTTCCTTTACTAAATCCACTCACAAGGCTTTGGTCGGTTGGTCAGCCCGAGGCTATAGTAGAAGATACTTGCCCAATACTGCTACAGTCACTGATAATTATATATATATATAAGTCTCTGTGTGTGTGTATGTATATGTGTGTATGTTTGAGCGTATTCGTTTTTTACGTTTGTGTACTATCATTACTTGATAACAGATTTTTGTTAATCTTGACATAGCAGCATTTTGGCAAAAAAAGAAATTGCGACAGAATAGGTATACCTCGCTTAAACAGAAGTAGTGGTGTCGACGTTTTCGATGAAAATCTTAAGGCTGGCGCCCCAACAGCGAAGTAAGAGATATACACCGATGGTTTAATGTTTCTCTCGAGAAAAAGATATATATATATATAGGATATTGAATCTCTCCACCTGTAAGAAAATATTCGATAAGGTACCTCAATGTATGTTGTCCTGACTAAGAATGGCGTCAAAGAGAAGATGGCTTATATTCTTATCATATAGAGTACGAAGCCTAAAAATAAATCTAGGAGGAGTATATGGCTGCCGTCCACTTTCACTTTGAATGTTAAGAAAAATATAGAAAATACCCTTTTTTGATAGATACTCATTTCCTGAATAGCGATAGTTATAAAAAAATATTTAAGAGACGTTCAATGAAAGTTTCTTACGGCTACTTCTCCAACATGAAAAGGTTATTGCATGTGAGTGAGTCACACGAGGCACCTAATCCAAAATGTAACTGCGAGACCTATATAGTTGCCCACTCGATGATGCATGCATGGTTTCTTCAGCGGTATAGGAAACAGACATCAGCACTTCTACAAAATATTGAAACTCGAAAAGAAAACGCATATCAGACTGTGTGAAATTAGCTTTAAAAATAAATGCTAAATACCAGTCTTCCTTCTGGTATGCAGGCAAGAAGAAACCCACAAAATAAGTTAACCATATCTGGGATCTGAAAATTGCTCCACACGATCAAGAGTATCATTGTAGGGCGAACAACGGTCATACATTGAGGGTTAAGTATGTGAAAGCTTTGTATTGTTGAAAGAACTAATAGAGTTTGTTAAAATATAAGAAATAGACTGACTTACTGAATACTAGATCTGAAATGTTCACTAAATGAAGGTATCTCAACAAGTTTATATTATCAATTGGTGAACACCCTTCTCAGGATTAGACATACAGTCTCAGAAGCTTTACCCTTTCCCAGTCAAATCAACCACAACAACCATTGTTGATTTTCACTTTGGAGGACCAAAGAACACAATTTTTATGACCCTTCCATCCATGCTAATTCCCTTCTGCCATTTATTCATTTATAATTTTTCTCTAGTATTTATTCTCGATGTTTTCTTTTTCTTCTTTCTCAGAGACCAGGAATGTTATATTTTGAGCCTCGAAAATTGTAATATGGTACTAGGGATGCAATACAAGATCGCCTTAATTATTGTTCTATCAGAGCATGAAGCTTATAGTAGCTCATATGTAAATATTGAGCATATGAAATAATATACATGTGTATGCATATATGTATAATTCTCTCCTCTCTCTCTTTTAATATATATAATTCACTCTCTCTCTCTCTCTCCCTATATATATATATACATATGTATACATATGTATACAGACATGAATGCATGTTTAAGTGTGTGTCTATATACACACACGCACACAAACACAGACACGCACGCACACACACATACACACACACATATATATATATATATATACATGCACACACGTACATACATATATGCATATCTAAGCGTCAATGATGTAAAGGGGGAAAACAGTGTGGTCAATGTCATGAATTCGTAAAAACAAAGACAAGGAAAAGTAAAAACTAAATTCTGGAATTGATATATCCTTGATTTACTCAAGGAGCCTTCACTTCGGAGGATAGGAAACAAATACCTCGTGGCAATAGCAGCTCACTCAAATGAGAAAGGTATATAATCTCAAGGGATCAACGATTCTACTGAAGTATCATGTCATTATAGTAGTTTGATTTTTTCTGGAGACGAAGAAAACAGATACACACATGCACCTCCGCACACGCACACGCACACACATACAGACACAGACACACATACACACACACAGGTATATATATATATGTATATATGTGTTCCTTATTCGAGGTTGTGTATACATACTCTACTCTCTCTTTTACTCTTTTACTTGCTTCAGTCATTTGACTGTGGCCATGTTGGAGCACCGCCTTTAGTGGAGCAAATCAACCTCAGGACTTATTCTTTGTAAGCCTAGTACTTATCCTATCGCTCCTTTTGCTGAACCGCTAAATTACGGGGACGTAAACATACCAGCATCGGTTGTCAAGCGATGTTGGGGGGGACATAGACACACAAACACACACACACACACACATATATATATATACTACGGGCTTCTTTCAGTTTCCGTCTACCAAATCCACTCACAAGGCTTTGGTCGGTCCGAGGCTATAGTAGAAGACACTTGCCCAAGGTAACACACAGTGGAACTGAACCGGGAACTATGTGGTCTGTAAGCAAGCTACTTACCACTCAGCCACTCCTATTTTTGTGTATACATATAGATGTGTATGCATGTAAATATATAAAAGTATATACATATAAAACATACATATATGTATATACATACGTACACATAAAAGGCGTGTATACACATTCTGTATGGGTATGATTTCCATTTTCATCGTTTTCCATTGCCGAGATGAGTAACGATTCATATTTTAATTAATTAATTACGGATGTAATTACGTAATTGCGCTTTCATATGTGTGAATATGTACACCTGGGAGCTGTCTGACACCTCCTCACCCTCCCTCTTTCTCTCTCGCCTCAGCCCTTTCCCCTTATTGCATTCTTTGATAATTTTATGGTTCAAAACTATTGCTGAGAATTTTTTTTTGTCTCTGTTTATCTCATGACAGCCCTTAGCTATGAGACAATTAATCATAGGTTTTCTGGCGTCTGATTAAGGAGAACTTTATCAAATAACTCCCTATATTTTTCAAGATAGTATTCTTTGATCCACGTGTAGTTGCTATTTCGTGTATTTTGAAAGGAGCATTACAGTTCTTTTCGTGTTCATTTTTATTTTATTATAATATTTAGAGTTTTCCATTATTCTTTCTTCGTAGGGTTTAACAGTTCAAATTTCCAATTACATTTATTTTAAACAGATTTTTGTTTCATAGTTACTTTTAAGTTAGTTATTGGAGGCAAATATTTTCTCTATCATTTTGAGACGTACACGATTTTAAATGAGATTATATGGAGAAATTTTCGCAAGAAAATTTAACAAATAAATTATATAAAGAGTAGAAAAAGAAAACAACTTGTTGAGCTGAGAGATTAATACGGATCTTTTATCTTTAATTCATAGCAGTCTAGTCCATTTATTAAATTTTTTGTTCTTTTGTCTTCTTCCTAACCATATAATACTATTTAAATCAAGTTTATCGCTAGTGACGTATTTGAAAATAAATGTTGGTCAAAATATTTATAAAGCAGCAACATGTTGGTATACGAGAGAGTGCTGAAAAGTTCCTGTCTTTAAGGATATCACGAAATGGTAGAGCTGTTAGCTTTACAGGGTAGATAGAACAATTATTTAGGTTGTTATATATATATATATATATATATATCTTTATATATAAAAGTCAAGTTGTGTGTCTGTCTCCTACGATTTAGATTCCTAACTACTCCCACATTTTGCAGTGCAGTTTAACCAAAACCGGGTATCTTATAGTCGTGATTCATATCGAGCCCTTCTGGGTATTAGCGCGCATGTACGATGAGTCTACGATTTAAAAAAAAATTACCATAATTTTTCCGTATTTTTAATGCATTTTCGCTCGGTTTATATAAGGGAAGTAACTCTCTAAAAATGTATTATTAAATCTCAGAACGTAAAAAGCTACAGTAACACCCCCCCCTTTGTGGTTAGCCATATTGAGATGGGTATTATACTTTACATCTCTAAAAATGCTTATATAGTTATTTCCCTTACAAACCCGAGCAACGCCGGGTGATACTGCTAGTATATATATATATAAAACCAGTACTTAATACAACAAAGCTCATACAAAGCTTTACATTTTACTTTTGACAATCTTTTTATAAAAAGTGAAACCGGTCAAGTGAATAAACATCTTTAAAATTGCCTTTTCAAACCTTCTTCCATATATATATATATATATATATATATATATATATATATACATATACACACACATTTATACCCACATGTATATATATATATATATATATATATACATACATATATAGAAAGAATACACACATACATATACACACACATATGAATTTAGAAGCATAATAAATGCACAAACGGGAAACAGACACAGAAGGTCACCAACACCTCAACAGTTATCGGTCAGAGGATCAAATACAATTCTGCGCCTTAACGATAATAGTAAATCCCCATCTGGCGGCGCAGACAGCGAAAACACCGCCAGGAATTGGTGAATCAAAAAACAAGATAGAAACCAGGCAAGAAAGGAATGAACAACTATGCTTTATAGAAAGTCAGCATACAAATGTAGAATAAATATAAGTCAAGACGAAACATTTACAGGACGGACGAGAGACATGAACCAAAGCAAACAAAAAGACTGTGGGCATACGAAACAACTGAAATAAATAAGCAAGCAAAAGACCTTAGGGCCAGACAGGGTATGAAGTAGTCAACGCCGGGAGAATTTGATGAGACACCGAAAGGTGAACCAAGTGTGAGACGAGAGAAAAGGCGACCGCTTATTCAGGCTACTGGCGTTAAAAGGAAAGAAATAAGATGACCACGCCCGCACACACACACGCGCACACATACACAGATGTATATATCTACGTTTGTATTTGTGTATGTTGCATGTATGTATATATGTATTGCGTGAGGTCTATTCAGTTTCCTTTCAGTAGAATTCCAGCGTATTTCTAACTGGCAAGTCTTCTTTGAGAGATTTGTGAATACGTCTGTGTAGATACATGTGGTCTATGTTCTTCGTATGTATATGCGTATGGCCATGAATGTGTATGTGTGTGCATGTGTGTGCGGTGCGTGCGTGCATGTGTGCGTGTGTGTGTGTGTATGCGGTTATGTATATATGAGCGAATGTACTCGCATTCATGTCCAAGTGCAGACATATTTCTTTAGAAAACGATCGTGTTCTTTTTTTTTCATTTTATTTACTTTTGTATGAATGTGTGTATGTAAAAATGTATATGTGTATACATGTACCTATGAAATTATGCCGTGTGTATATCTATGACGGTATGTATACATTCCGTCTAGGAGATTCAGGTGAAGAATATATTAAATGTGTAACTTTTTTCACTGACTCACAAATTGATTGGATTCGGTGGATCTTTGGTACTGTACAGTTACTTACTATTCACTAGGTAATAATAATTGCTACTAATTTATTACAGTTATAGTATCCGAACACTGTCTGCTTCTGTATGACTATGAACGGCTTTCTGCAAACTAATTCATTAATCTAGACTAGTTCCACGTTGCTTTTTAGGTTGAAGGTATAAATGTCCAACTGCTGCGTCAGACATGACAACTGGAAGAATATAATGTGGTTAGTAACAGGTAAATAGGTGTTTCACAAGTTGTGCATTCTGATGATTCACTGATTCTTGTTACAAAGATACTCATTGTTCTGTCAAACTGATTTCGTAATAAAATATTCACATTTTCTATATTACCTGCTGTTCACTTTATTTCGTATCGCCATTTTCTATATTGTCGTTCTCATATTGTTCTCATTATTTTGGTACGATCTATGTGAATCTTTTCAAACTCATTGCATTTCTCATAAACATCAAATCTCCATTTAACCCTTCTTTAAACCCTCTCCTTCTAGTTGTTGAGATCGAACATTCATGCGCTTGGATTATTCCTCAACGAAGACTCTATACGCCTATTTGTTTCATGAGATGGTTGCATACAATTGGTTAGTTCTCCATTAAAAAATCTGTTTTAGAAATGTTGAAATCATTTCAAGTCAACCATATTAACTCGATGACCTACCGATTTGATTGTACTTGCTTCGATGCTTACTGACTAACCATTTCCGACACAATAAGATCTGCTGCACGGTTTACACGTACTTGGTATTTGGAAAACGCAGCGTAAACAAATCAGGTAAAAAAAAAAACATATTTTAAGAACGTTCAGATGTCAATTGTATAGTGACCATATTTCGAAAGAATTGTATAGTGACCATGTTTCAAATCGATACAAATATAACAATTGGTGGTGGTGGGAAGAATTAGTTGAACAACAGACAACAAATCTTGAAGCATTTGTTTACTTTTCAAACGCTGACCAGATAGAGTTAATCTTTCGTTTATCCTGTGTGGACAAAATATTTACTAAACTGAAAGTAGTGGAGTCGATAGTATACACTAACGCGTTGAAAAGAGTGTCACAGAATCGCCACAGTTCTATGAGGGAAGTCAGTAAAGGAATAAAGGAAAGAATTATAATTATACATTAACATGTTGGATGATGATCTTTAGAATATTTAGGGACGGATTTTTCAAAATGGTTCTACGTGTTTTACTCCAGCATATTTTACTGCATCTAAATACACCATCGTAATAAATAGTTTGACAAATATCTTCACAGATTTTAATCTATTATAGGCTCAGGAGTGGGTGTGTGGTAAGTAGCTTGCTTATCGACCACATGGCTCCGGGTTCAGTCCCACTGCGTGATACCTTGAGCGAGTGTCTTCTACTATAGCATCGAGCCGACCAAAGCCTTGTGATTGGTAGACGGAAACTGAAAAAAGCCCGTCCTATATATATGTTTGTGTGTCTGTGTTTGTCCCCCCGACATCTCTTGACAACCGATGCTGGTGTGTGTACGTCCTCGTAAGTTAGCAGTTCGGCAAGGGAGAACGATAGAATAAATACTAGGCTTACAAAGAATAAGTCTTGGGGTCGATTTGTTCGACTAAAAGCGCTGCTCCCGCATGTCTGCAGTCGATTGCGGCAAATAAATGAATAAAAAAAAATAAAAGAATATTTAACAGGGCATATATATCGTAACTGTTGGAATTTCAGTGTGATGGTAACTTTCGAAAAACTATGTTGGAGCGAAATGGCTACATAATATCCCAATTTTACACTGGCATTCTCACACCCACACGTATATATGGATAGTTACACAGACACACATACACGTATACCATATATATATACATACATAGGTGCATGCACACACACACCAGAAATACACACACACACACACACACACATATATATATATATATCAAGTGAAGACTACTTGCCAAGGACTTACTGAATGTTTCTCTTCAAGATATTTAGAAATAATTTTTCTCTATCTATCTATCTATCTATCTATCTATCTATCTATCTATCTATCTATCTATCTATCTATCTATCTATCTATCTATCTATCTATCTATCTATCTATCTATATATATATATAATGTATACAAGCATATATACCTATATAAACACACACATACATAAACACACACTCGCATCTCATATGAATGTATACAAACTCCCCCCACATATATAGATAATTACAGACACACATACACATGTATATACATATATTTAGATGTATACATACATGCACACACAGCCATACACATACACACAACTACACGCTCGCATATAAATATGTGCGCGCGTGTGTTTATATGTATATATATATATATATATGTATATATGAATATATCTATATGTATATATAAATATTTAAATGTATATAGATATCCATATATAGGCAGATAGATATAGATATATGCATACATGCACACACATGTATATAAATGTGTGTGTATATATATATACGTATATATATATTTTTTTAATGTATATATAAATATAAATATATAGATATAGATAGATATCCATATATAGGTAAATAGATATATACAAATATATGAATATATATATATATATATACATATGTATGTATATAAATGTGTGTATATCTATTGTGCATGTATATAGAAACATATACACGTACGAAATTCTCTCAATAAATATGCATTATAATTGCTCACAATGGTTCCGCGTCTCCACATAAGCTTTATAATATTGTTGGCAAACTTCTCCCAAGGGAGACCACTGTTTTGCCGAAAGTTTTCAATGATTAGAGCATTCAACAGAAACATCTAAATACTGGAGAGAAGTTATTGTTAATGTGGTTTCCACCGTAACAATAATTTTTGATGGGGTATTTTTAGTGTTAGTTAACCTGTCGGAATCGGCATGAAAACTGACCATTATTTACAAGAGGAATTAGCATAGGGAGATTACATGACAGCTGTACACTTGCATGTTGTCGAAGATAAAAGTCGTTCAAGTTAGTAATGGAGATGTTAGATCGGAGATATAATTTGTATACACTCAGCGTTCTTGTTGAATTGATCAATACATATTCTTCTACATGCCAATGCATATACATACATGTATATGTACGTATATATATATATATATATATATATACATACACACAATATATACAGGTATATATATATATACATATATATATATATATGTACATATCTATATACATATATATGTATATATATATATGTATGCTTGTTAAATATATACATATACATATATGTATATATAATTACATATATCCACACACACACTCACGTACATATATACTATACTGACAGATTAATGTATAAGTATGCTTGTGTTGCTATACGTACACATATTTATATACGAATGCGTGTATACACGCCTATGCATATGTATGTATTTATATGTATGTACGTATGTATATATATGAATATATATATATACATATACGTTTGTGTGCGTGTGTGTCTATATATGACGACGTACGTACTGACTGACATACACACACATATAGATCATATCAGGTGGCCCTGAGTATGTCTGGTGACATGTAATCTGTAGAGCCTGTTACATAGTCAATACATCAGTGTCTAATATACAACGTTCATATATCCCGCCTGATGAAAGGCGCTCCTAGAAACGCATGAGCCATATGTAATACCTATCAAAAGATGAACACAAAACAAAGATGATGAAATTAGTGGTAAGATGACAAATTCAGTTTGATTAAAGAATGCTCTCTATCATGGAAATTTTAGTGTCAACGATGTTGAAATCTCGTCTATGGCAATTAGGGTGTAGGTCGTCACATGGCTATTACGTTTCTGTCTTGAGTTTTCTGGCTTTTGTTTTCGATTAGTTGTAAGTCATATTAGACTGGCGTCGTCAAGGATGGTTTCAATGTTGATGTGAACTTCGATGATAAGAGAGAAGGGCATCAATGTGCTAGGTTTTTGCATGTCGGTTATTAGCTGTATTATGCCATTCTGTATTTGGCATGTGCTACATTGTAAGTCGGTTCGGTTTATATACAGAGCAGTAATAAAACTTAGAGGGTGTGCGGTATAGGCCCTGCTCAAATTTACGCAATTATTTAAAATAAAAGTTCTTTCTGCAGCATTTTCAGTGATATGCACCGACTACAGTACCTATAAACAGGACATATGCTGTAACCAACTTAAGTATGTATGTATGTATGTATGTATGTATGTATGTATGTATGTATGTATGTATGTATGTATGTATGTATGTATGTATGTATGTATGTATGCATGTATGTATGTATGTATGTATGTCATTATTCAGTTTATTTCAAGATTTCTTGCCGATAAAGAAAGAACCAGTTTCTAACCAAGATCCAAGGAATTTCAACATCAATAGGGTATGTATGTATGTATGTAAGCATGCATGCATATATGACATACAGCATCTCGAAAGAGTCCAGAAGCTGGCTACCCGCATGGTTCATGGTCTCAAAAATTTGTCCTACGAAGAAAGGCTGAGGACGCTCGACCTTTATTCTCTTGAAAAACGCCGCCGCCGTGGTGATCTCATTCTCGCCCACAACATTATAAGCGGAAAGTGTAACCTCTCGAAAGAGCTGTTCTTCACTCCTGCTCCAGAGCGTCGGCTGCGGGGTCATTTCCGAAAAGCTCTACCTGCGACGATTTCATCTCAATCGAAGGAGAGGAGCTTTCTCCGTCCGGGTTGCGGATCCGTGGAACAAGCTGCCAGACGAGATGGTGAAGATGCCGACGACCGCTTTGTTCAAAGCCTCCCTGGACATCAAGTGGCCTGAACTCTTTACATGAACACCACCCTGTACTTAACTCCATGTCCCCCTACATGGCTTTGCTATTTGCTTTTGAGCCAAATTAACTAACTAACTAACATGTTCTGCATCTGTCTACCTCTGTATGTCTGTACGTGTTTATCTATCTATCTATCTATATGTATATATATATATATATATATATATGTATATATATATATATATATATATATATATATATATATATATATAAACACACATACATGCACGCATGCACACATAAATATGCATGCATATATATATATGTGTATTCATATATATATATATATATATATATTATATATATATATGTATATACATTACTTGTACTTGAAAATATTGAGGGTGTGTTCCAAGTTTAATAAACATGAACTCTACTAATGATTCAGTTTAATGTGAAGTTTAATTTATATATTGCTTTACATATAAACAAACATTGATTGATATATATATGCATACATAATTATGTAAGTATATTTATATTTATATGTATAAATTCCTCATCTTAGAAGCCGAAATGCATCTGATGCCATCGTGGGTTACTTTTGGGTCGTTGTTAATCTCGCGCTGTTATATATTGTATATTAACACACAATATCTATGAAGATATCTTCTCTAAGGCAAAAGCCACAACAACATGCTTGCCTCTGGTGTATATACGTTAAGTATAATATATTGATGGCTATTTAAATTTTATGTGCTCTCAGTTGCGTACACCTAGTTTGTATGCAACCACACACTTCTGTGCAATACCAGTATTTGCTACATGCTGGAGGTAACAGATTTTGTCTAGTCAAATGACTAGCAAGTTCACTTCATTGAGAAGGCTCAAGGAAGACGAAATGCATTTGGTGTCCTCATGCGGCTCTCCTGGGAGAATGTTCGTGTCTCAACGATAGAGAAACAACATCACTTTGAAGAGATTTTTTCTCAAACAAAACTCTATATATCATATTCGTCAATGATGTATATTCGTTAAGTAGAATACATAGAGAGCTAACTGTAATACCTTCCTTAAGAGAAACATAAAAAGTTTCTTCTATGTTAAAAATACAAAATACAGGAAGCTGCTTGGAACGTTGATGGGTCATTACATACACTAAATAAGCTTTATTTCTTTCCTACTAATCATTCTTAGTAATGTCGGTTCCCATATAAAAATTTCGTAAATAAAATAATTACTGCTTTTTTAGGAAAACTAGTGAGGATATATTTAAATTAATATTTGCATGTAAAACTGCCTTCGATGAAAATACCGGTGTGTATACAAAAGTGGAAAGGCACTAGATGTAATATATTATCTTAGAAACACATCTCATAGAGACTTGTATGATAAAAACAGAGATTAACCGGTGTTTTGACCCGACTTTGTCACCTCAGTGACAACTAGGCAAAGGTTTTAGGCTAATCAAAATGTTTCTTCCGCTATAGAAATCAATAAACAAAACATGTACTGGTTTGTGCGAAAGGTTGTCCGGCTAGAGTTTTAAAAATATACATAAATGAAACAGGAGTAGATTAAATTACAGTCTGTGTATATCATAATATAACTAGTGCTTTGTCATAAAAATGTGACACAGGACTAGTTATATTATATTGTCTTCAACAAATATATTAAAGAAACGTTCGATTGAACAAAAAATTTGGATTCGACCACAATGACCGTAGCTCGCCAGCTACCGGCAATTTTTAGCAGACCAAGCAAATACCAAAATTCCTGAAGTTAATCCAGGGCTATATGTAACTTTGATGTAATTCGAAGTCATAATCAGCGAAACAAAGTGAAACAAGGATCTATACAGTTTCCCTCTACGCGTTTACCATTGCATGTCATAGGTCATTCCGATGTTATAGATAAAGAAATATCATTAAGATTTCGATTCGATAGTGGAAACGGTTTTCTCGGACATAATAGTAGAAGAAAGATAACCAAAGATTTTTGATTCGGCATATCAGAACTTTACTCTTATACAAAAAGTACTGGCGCAATCCTGATTTAAAAAAAATATTATTAAGGATGTACATTTGATTTATAAAGAATTTAGTTCCGATTAAGAGAAATGTAATTGTGTAACACATAACGTTTATGCTGTTGTCAAAAGGAATTGGTGATGTAAACGGCTTCAACGAGATTAAAAATCGCAGGTCTGTCCCGAAATAGTTGGAGAACGGCACAATTGTGGTACTTTGGAGTACTCGGTACCAGAAAAGTACAGAGTAACATTTATAAAAGAAAAAGTGGCCTAACGATTGAGTGGAGGAACGAGGGGAGAAAGATGATGAAAAGGAAGAAAAATACGAACAACAAAAACAAAGAAAGTTGAGAAGAAAAGAAGGAAAATATTGGCCTAAGCAGTTTAAGTAGGAAATTCATAAAATAAAGGGTGTGTGGGTAGACGAGCACCTCCTTTGACGATATGTATGCGATTGAATACATTCAGTGTAAATCAGTTTAGTTTAAAGATTAAAGATAACATTGCACTTGGCTGGTTGAGGTCAGCGGAGAAACCTTCAGATGTTATTGAATATATGAACAGCTGGGATATTCGGCAGGAAATAAGGTGGAAGTATTTAGTTTTTTATAACTAGAAATTCCGTTGTGTACTTTTGATTTTGACGGTATTTCTGGTGTATATACATACGTACATGCATACATACATACACATATGTACACACATATATGCATATACATGCATACGTAAATAGTTATACATGTATCTGTATGTATGTTTGTAGACACACACACACATATACACACACCCATATATATATACATACATAAACACATATATATGTACATACATACAACATACATACGTATGTATATATATATATATCCAAACGCACATATACACACACATATATACATATACATATATACATTATATATATATATATATATATATATATATATATATATTATATATATATATATATATGGGTATAAATGTGGTTATGTGAAAGAGGGGTATTGTTGCTGTATGGTACTCGTTAATCTCGGTTAAATCTACATTATGACACAGAAAAGAAAGAGCAACAATAACAACAGGAACAGCAACAACATCAAGAAAATGTGCGTTTCTTTAAGGACTAATAATAATTAAATCTACAAAATTTTAGCAATAATTTATGGGTTAGCTGAAATTAGAGCGTGGGAACTTAAAACAGGCTATTGCGGGGCCTGTGTGAAAATTGATAAAAAAAAAAAATGAAGACGTAAAATGAAGTGAGTTCGAATGAAGGAAAAATTCAATGAAGGGAGTAAAAGAGTGTTGTCGTTCGCTTGAAGCATGGTAGCACCAACAAACGAAAAGAAAAGGCAAAATAATGCCCATCCTCAGCATGAAGCCGTCCGGGAAATGTCCAGTTACACCGATTTGGTTACCTTATTCAAACTCTTCAGCATTAGGTTAGCAGCAGCTGCTTCCTTCTCAAGATGGGCTTTGCGCCTGAAATATAAAGATTTTTGTAAAGCTTTCTGCATTGTTGGAAACTTACCTATTTTATTATTTTCCCTTATAATTTCTTTCTTCAGTGAAGAGAAATCAAGGAAATTAGGGCCATGAAACCAAAAATATAATGAAGTACTTTCTTCGAAGTACAAAAAAGAAAGATATCACGCACCATCCAGAGGTTGCCAAAGGTCTGAAGACCGTCATGTTGGACCTCTAAAATCTACAAGTGTTTTTTCATTCTCTCTCTGTTTATTTTCTCCCATTCCTTCCTGTTGAAGAGCGTAAGCTTGAAAGGTAAAATACTTTTCTATTTTCCCCGAGCGTCAAATTAATACACTTGCTTGCTGTTCATACACCTGTCTTCTTTTATTTTTCTATAAATTTCAACTATATAAATACTACATATAAATATATACTCTCTTTTTTACTCTCTTTTACTTGTTTCAGTCATTTGACTGCGGCCATGCTGAAGCACCGCCTTTAATCGAGCAAATCGACCCCAGGACTTATTCTTATTTTATCGGTCTCTTTTGCCGAACCGCTAGGTAACGGGGACATAAACACACCAGCATCGGTTGTCAAGCAATGCTAGGGGGACAAACACAAACACATACACACACACATATATATATATACATATATACGACGGGCTTCTTTCAGTTTCCGTCTACCAAATCCACTCACAAGGCTTTGGTCGGCCCGAGGCTATAGTAGAAGACACTTACCCAAGGTGGGACTGAACCCGGAACCATGTGGTTGGTAAACAAGCTACTTACCACACAGCCACTCCTGCGCCAATGTATATATATAATTATATATATATGTATGTATGTATGTATGTATGTATGTATGTATGTATTTATGTATGTATGTATTTATGTTTATTATTGCAAACTCGGATAATTAAGATCCTGTATATTTAATTCCAGTCCCTTAGAAATAGTATATGTATGTGTCTCTGTGTATGAGTGTGCGTGTCTCTGTGGGTATGTGTGCGTATGTGTATGTATGTGTGCGTATATGTATGTATGTATGTATGAGCACATGTATGTATGTATGGCATAAAATACCTTATAAATTACACGTGGTAACATGTTGTAATATGACCCACCAGAAATTCATTTTGTTGCATCATACAAAGGACAAGAGACAAAATAGAAACATCTTCAGCATAAATTCCCTCTACACGATATTTTCATCACTTTCACTCTAATTGCTGTATCATTAAATCCTAATGAGTTGAATTAAGCTGAACAATTATAAGAAATAATTGTTTTAAGCACTAACATTATTATTTTAGGAAAGATACTTCATTTGAAGAGAGAATTTAAGACCACTTACAATGAAATTTAAATAGAATACAATAACTACCATCATATCATTAAGTGACAAAGGATAAAAAAACAAATAAAAAAACAAAACAAAACAAACAGTCAATCAAACGACGGAGGCTTTTCGTTGGCTTTTGACAAGCTAGAAATAGCTGTCAGTTTTCCGAATGCTTGTGTTAGTGGATCCCTGTCATTTGATAATGAAAATTCTTGAATGAGTGCCTCATTCATGAATAAAGATTCAGCTTTTGCGGCTGAGCGTTCTACATAAGCATGTTTCCGTAACGTAATTCTCAGACTGTATGAGTGTGATTCCGAATGTGACTAGAACAGAGCTGGGCAAACTTTTTTGATCGCGGGCCGCACAGTGCGTCTTTGGAACCTTGGCGGGCCTCATTTATAAAAATCAAGTGAAAATATTTTTAAAGGCGGTGATAGACCTATAAACACACAATTGATTGAAAGGAAATTTTGTGAAATATTCCTCTCGGCGGGCCGCATGAAAACCTATGGCGGGCCGCATGCGGCCCGCGGGCCGTAGTTTGCCCACCCCTGGACTAGAATGTATCTTTTTAATTACAGATACAGTCCAACAAACGGTGTCCTCGCGAGGCTACAGAAAATCTGGAATACATTCGGTCTAATGTTGACATGAGGTTAGTCAAAAGCATATGCTCATAACTACACCTTTCTTTTCTCCTACTTCCTGTATTTTCTCTCAACTTAAATACTCTCAGTGCATTATTTAGTCTATCTTCCCCAATAAGATATTAAATCTAAAAATGAATCGTTCCTCAATCATATTTCTCATCTCAAATTTGAACTAAACAATACTATTCACGTGATGTCTTCTAGCAGATTTGTAATAATTTTAAAAAAATTTCATAGAAATCGAAATTTGAATTTTAGAAATAAGAAAAATGCGTAAAACACACATATTTATTGATTATATTTGTGCTTATTTATTATGAAGTTCTTAAAAGTTCTAGGCAGTAATAATCATGTACGGCAATAATTCGTTTCATTCTTTTTAGAAATCTTCTGCATAATAGAGCCTGAGGCATATAAATTAAGTATTTTATGAAAAAGGACATTTTTAAAGACGGAAAGTAATAATAAATATATTTTTTTCCATATATAAAATATATAGAGATAATTGTAATTACGTTATTGCATTAGAGTACCTCAAGAAGAACGCTCTAGTTTCTAAAAATAGCAGTCAAGTTTCACTCAAACAACACCCTACCATGTTTTAAAGAATAGCCAGAGAAAATATTTCACATATACATGCAAACAACACTAGGTGCTACTTTAGGAACGCTTTTGACCAAAAGTGTCCTAAATTAGGAATTTGTGTTAAAAAAGATTACTGTCCATATTCCATATTTAGTTTCTAGAGTAGTGGTATCAGAGACTTATGAGCAAGATCTTCCATCCTTAAACGATAATGGGAATACAATATGATATTTGGTATAATTTGAACAAGGATCACTGTGGGTAAATCAGAAAATGTGTCGCCGTGCCTTAGCTACTGTACACTTTGAATACCATCGTATGCTATAGATAAATGAGAATATAGACGTTTCGATTAAATATTTTGTTCGGAGACACTATTAAATTTTTTTTTCTCTCTTATACAACATGCTTTACTCGAAATATCAATATTTTCGTCTTTTCATGTACATAGAAACTTATAGAAATGTGGAAATTATATTTATCTGTCAGCCCACAGGAAAATGTCTACCGATAGTTTTGCATTTGTTTGTTATCAAGGGAATGTGGATCTCAGCATAATGATATTTTAAGTTTGCGTAGAGGATTACAGCAGTATACCTGGCGGATGGCAGTAAGTTTGTAAATGAATTTGATTTGTTAAATGTTGGTTGATAGCAGAGATGTGAATAGAAAATATTTTCAGAAGCTAGCATTTCCCATGTTCAAGAATAGTATCAGTTTTTATAGTATTGGATGTGTAACATATTTATTGAAACGAAAGCAACCGAAGTCATTGTATAGATATAGATTTAGGTAAAATTGACATCTTCGTAGTTTGCTATTCCGTATTCTAAAAGGGTAAACTATACAATATGTTAGAGATTGAAATATGCTGTCGAGTAACAATTCGCCCACCAGAAAGCTTCCTCCTAAATGTTGTCTAAATTGTATGCAGGCATGTAAACGTGGATGTGTACATGCGTATGTATGTATGTATGTATGTATGTATGTATGTATGTATGTATGTATGTATGTGTGCATGCATGCATGCATGCATGTATGTATGTATGTATGTATGTATGTATGTATGTATGTATGTATGTATGTATGTATGTGTGTGTGTATGCATGCATGCATGTATGTATGTATGCATGCATGTATGTATGTATGTATGCATGTATGTATGTATGTGTGTATATGCATGCATGCATGCATGTATGTATGTATGCATGCATGTATGTATGTATGTATGTATGTATGTATGCATGTATGAACGTATGTATGTATGTAAGAATGTATGTATGTATGTTTGTATGGTTTACAATGTTTGCAGTCGTGTATGCTTGTCAGGAGAAGGGCTCTTTAGCCACCAACGGAGCCGCAAATGTAAAATATATGTTAGTCCTGGAGCGCACAATGTTCCTAAAGGTCAGCAATGGCCTTCCTCGGTCCCGAGTCAACGGCCATCATGTATGTATGTATGTGTGTATGTATATATGTATATATGTATGTATGTATGTATGTATGTATGTATGTGTATGTATGTATGTAAGTATGTATGTATGTATGTATGGTTGGATGGATTGGGGGTTGGATAGTTATATATGTGAGCATGTATGCGTGTATATATTGTCCAATGTTCTTTGTTCAAATTTCGCTGAAGTCAAATTTGACTGTCATCAAAGTCGATGTAAAGTGTACCAATCGACGGCGGTGTACGTATGGCAGAATTGGCAGATCTATTAGGGACGTTGGATACGTTGCTTCACTGCATGTTACCGAGGCTCTACACAATCAGATCAAATCCCGCCGAAGTCAAATTTACCTTTCATTCCTCTGGAGTCGATTTTTTTTTCCGTGGGAGTTATATATTTGTTTAATGTCATTGAAAGACGACTGTTGCTCTTTTGACAAGTTTTGTCGGAGTACCTTTAGCGTGGAAGAGCTGCTTCCGCAGGCTTTGTCAAAAATGGCAAAGGCGTTGCACAACCTTTTGTCACTTTAATCCAATAACGTGAAGCTGTCTCACTATTCATTTCATTTCTTGATCCTTTCCGTATTTTTCAAAAACCAGTGGCGATGGATGCGCGACGTGAAACGTCATATCCTCGCACATGCAGGGATGAAAGCAAGTCAGAACGATCAGGCAGAATGTGAAATGCCTATCATCTGAGAAGATGAGATAACCATCATATATGTATGTGAATATAATCGTGCATCTATATACTTGAGCTTTTTATTACAGGTGGTTAGCAACTAGTGAATCCATAAGAATTTGAAGAGGAAGCCTAACATTTGTGAAACAATCTATGTTATGTAAAACATGAAGACTGTACATATGAAATTGTCTAATATAATGCAGCGTATCATGTTTATAGAGTGTTACGTTTGGCTTATTGGCGTAAAACTACTTCTATTTTCGGATATTATCGTTGCTTATCGGCAATAGCAGGCCAGAATGATTGTGAGAATGGCTCATAATCGTTCAGACCAACTTTAAAACCACAATCTTTAAACAATATAATAGACAAAGTGCGTAGTTTGTATAGCAACTGCAGTAGACTGCAACATATAGTTTAATCACTTTATTAAGTGTATTAACGTAATAACTTCTATATAATCTGTCTAGTAACCAACCGCTTTGAATATGAAAGCCGAACGTCTGGACGTATAAATACATAGCATACGTACACAATCATGTGCATACACGTACACATTCTGATTTCAACAAACACATACACAGACACTCGAATATTCTCGTTTTGTTGATTCGTCTGAATACGTTCATATCTCTCTCTTTCTTTCTCTCTCCCTCTTATATATACATACAAGCTTGTGTGTATGCGTGTATTATGCATATATGAATTGAGAATGTATGAATATATGTATGTATGTGTGTGCGTGTGTGTGTCTGTGTACGGGTGCCTGTTAGTGCAGCAGGGACACTATGTATAACAGTATCTAGAACAATTAGATCATTATTATAAACAGAATATGCAATTACTTCAGCAAACGTGAGTGTACCTATATACATAATAGACATCATACGCACACACACACACACACACAACACACCACACACACACACACACACATACATACACATACACTCACATGCACATGTATATACATACATAATTACATATATTTGCATTTATATATATCTGCGTGCGTGTATATAGATGCATTTGTATGAATATATGGATATATATGGATATATATATATATATATATATATATATATATATATAATATATATATTATATATATATATATATATATATGTGTGTGTGTGTGTGTGTGTGTGTGTGTTGCCGATACACTGCATGTTTACCGTGTAGATGTACACACGCGACAGAGATATGTAAGGAGAACATAGCTAATATGTCTGTATTTACTTATCAGTCTTTTCAGGAATTTTGGGATTTATCATCATATATTGACAGATAATAGCTTCTAATCTTGCTGTAATCAATGTTAATCAGCATATCGTTTCATAATTACTACACTCAATTTGCAAATCTTAGCATTTCTTTCCGTTTCGCGGTGCAATCTTACTTTTATGCACGTCAGTACGGCATGCCGCATATACACACACGTGTGCACGCACAGTGGCAGCATAAATACAGCGATCGATCCGTATATAATTTGCTGTATGTGTGGTGTGCATGTGTCTGCCTGTGAATGTATGTATTTGTGTATCTGTGTGCGAATATGGGCTTACCATCTAGCATCCTCTTCTATTTGCGTGCACCTACCGAAACAGATATTACCAACTCGCTGCATCAAATAAAGAACACTTAAACGGAATAACTAACCATTCAACTGAAAGCCTTTATTCCTATTCACCGATTTGCTACAAAACTTAAAATGAAGCCATATCAAAAACATTTATCTAGTATATTATAATAAATAACGGCATATTTGCTCCTGACGAACTTATAAATCGAAGGCACAAAGAATCGATTCGTTTTTCATTTTGTTCTTCTCAGAGAGTTCTGTGATTAACCACGGTGTCTCTTTGCAAAGCGACGGTAAATGCTTTAAACGTTTGCATATAAATTTATATATAACCTTTTCACAAATTCCTTACTTTAATAATTATGTGAACATGTATTTATTCACACAAGTGTTTGGTTATGTATTTTAAGTTAAGCATATCCTAAGTTGACGAACTGGCTGAATCATAAGAGCGTAGTTATCAAGGAGATTCAATGTGAAACAGAGTGTGACAATGCTGGGCCTTTGAATTACACGTACAAATCCTTTTTACCAGCTGACTGGACTGGAGCATCGATAAATAAATTGTCTTGTTCAAGGACACAGTGCCTTGCCGGGAATCGAACTCACGGCTGTAAGGTCATGAGTTGAATTCCCTAGCCACTAAGCCACGCGGCTTAATCGCATATATTCAAACACATATTTACTCACAGCTATACATTACTTTATTATTTTAGGTTGTCTCCACGTTAGTCACGATTGGAGAGGCCTATCGTCAAAATTATTCCAGCTGTGCCTTTGTACAAGGCAAAAAAGAATCCAAGACTTCGCTGTTTCAAGTTGACATCTTTTCGTTACCAGAAGAGCGGGTTTTTTTTTAGTAAGACTAGGTTATTATTTCTAGTAGACCAAACCAGTGGGTAGTGAACCTTCCGTTGCGTATAGGGTCTATTATGTCTGTTGGTGTATATGTATCTCTTTATATGTATTTTCTATTGTCTATGTGAGTACCTGTGGGTGTCCATAAAGTTTTGGGTTTACGTGTATTTATATTTAATTTGTATTTATGGTTTCCTATATAAGGTTTCATGTGTATAGGAATGATGGCGTTCGTGTAAGCTGCTATATATTATATGTGTGTACAACAGGCGAATCTCTGTGCAAATAAATGCATACGCGTTTACTTTTGATTATCAGTACTGCGCTACCAGTCCGGCAGATCACCAGTTCTTGTAATCATCCACACCGCCTTTCTATAGAGCGCCTGACTGCCATTTTACGTTCGTAAAAGTCATTTATCTGCGAAAGAAAATACACATCAGATCAGTGAATATAATTTTGTAATGCTGCTTCAACAGCAACAACAACAACAACAACCTCCATTATCACCACCACCACCACCACCACCACCACTTCTACAACAAGAGCAACAGCAACAGTAGACAATACAAACAAACAACAACAACAACAACAACATCAACGGCAATAACTAAAACCAACAACGTCCCCAACATCTCCCTCCGCCACGACAATTTCAGCAAACGAAGCAGTATACCTGTTTTGATTATTGAAGCTGTCTGAGGCTGAAATTGTACCCAGGGGTGGATTAAAAGCCAGAGCAGAAAGCGAATTATGTTAATAGCCCCGGGGAACGATAAAACGCTGGAAAATATTAGAATGTGAGTGGATTTCAGTATATTGCTTGCTAGCTTGTGTTTTTACAACCTGCACTAATCATAATAATGTTGATGTTGGCCGATGATATCAATAGTGTTGTCGTTGTTGGTGTTGTTGTCGTTACCGTTGTTGCTGTTGTTGTTGTTGATGGTGGTGGTGGTGTCTTGATTGTGTTAATGATGATAATGCTGATGATGTTAGCGATGCTGTTGTGGCTATAGTTATGCTTTTATTAGTGTTGCTCATGAAAAGGTCTTCTCGTTACTGTTAGCGTCGGTATTGTTTATTGAGCGATGCTGGTATTGATGAAGTAGTAGCGTTGTTGCTAATGGTGATGATGGTGAAGAGCGGTGGGGGGTTGCTAGTTGTGACGGTGGTGGCGGTGACAGAGCATTGTTGATTGAGTTCTATTGTTAATGCAGTGCTTCCTGTGATGGCATGGTGGCAGTAACGGGTTCACGTTAGTGCTGATGTTAGCTACACTAGCTCCAGTCGTTTTTCTTGTTGTTTAATCCCAGATAACGTAAACGTAACGGATAAAGGTAGCCCATATCAAGCCTAGCCAGGCTTATGGGCCCAGTTTCCCGGTTTCTGTGGCGTATGTGTGTCCCCCCCCCACCCAGCTGGACGGGTCGCCAAATCAATTGCCTATCATTCTTTCGGGGTCGATAAAAAATACACCAGCTGAGTACTAGGGTCTAGTTAATCGACTACCCACCATCATCACCACCACGAATTTCAGGCCTCGTGCCAAATTTCGAAATCAGTATCAGTTACTCCCTGTGATGTGATGTTTACACTAATTCTCTCAAAAATAACCTATGCAGCTTTTCATTTATATTTCCTTTATTTATGCGCCCTTTTCAAGCCTAGCCAGGCTCATGGGTCCGGTTTCCCGGTTTCTGTGGCTTATGTCCCCCCCCCCAGCTAGACGGGACGCCAGTCCATCGCAGCGTTACTCAAGAAACAGGAAGAGAGAGTGAGAGAAAGTTGTGGCGAAAGAGTACAACAGGGGTCACCACCATCCCCTGGCGGAGCCTCGTGGAGCTTTTAGGTGTTTTCGCTCAATAAACACACACACAGCACCCGATGTGGGAATCGAAACCGCGATCCTCCAACCGCGAGTCCGCTGCCCTAACCACTGGACCATTGCGCCTCCACAATCCCAGACAAACTCAAACTGATATGCTCGGTCACCAAAACCGTTCGAGCTACGACAATGCCGTCACAATGTCATCTTTAGGTCTGGAATAACTGGAACTCCATCGGTTATGATGAAGGTTCCATTTGATCCGATCAACGGAACAACCTGCTCGTGAAATTAACATGCAAGTGGCTGAGCACTCCACTGACACGCATATCCTTAACGTAGTTTCTCAAGGAGATTCAGCATGACACAAGTTGTGACAAAGCTGACTATTTGAAATACACATACTACACATTTTTGCTAATCGACTGAGAGGAAGCAACGTGAAATAAAGTGTCTTGCTCAAGGACACAACATACCATCAGGAATCGAACTCACCACCTCACGACCGTGATCCAAATACCCTGACTAATAAACTACTTTCTTTCATATTCTGGCATATCTAGGACTACATTATCAAACGTGATCAATCGTTCACAAAGGCTGATAAGCTATTTTGAGGCTGATTTGGCTGCCATTTCTAAGAAATTGACCAAAGTTTCCTTCGTTGATTCACTGCTGTTGGTCCGTTAATGGCTGTAGTGAAATAATTAATTGTAAGAGTAAGGAAGGTTATATTTTGTTGTTGAGAAAAATCTAGATAAGCGCTGAACCAGCAAACACTTGTTCAGTGGCATGACTATCACCTCTTGCCATGACTATCTCCTCTCTGTATCAGGCTTTGTGGAACAAGGGCAACATTATTTATTCACCTCTTTTAAGATGGTTAGTTATGGTACGAGAGAAATTTGGTTGCGGTTTGAAGCAGATCGAGTGATATGGAACAATATAGAGGTACTGTTGTTGTTGGTGCTGTTCTTGCAGAGTGTTGTTTTTAATGTAAATAAGATCGTATGGCTAAAGTTGCTGCCTATATTTTGGGTTCTGTTAAGGCGGCGAGATGGCAGGATAATTAGTATGAGGGCAAAATTAAAAATTTGAATTGCTTTCGAAAATGCTGGACTTGTGCCAAAATTTGAAATCAATATTGTTTGTATTGTTAAGGCGACGAATTGGCAAGCAGAATCGTTAGCACACCGGACAAAATGCTTAGCGCATAGGCGTAGGAGTGACTGTGTGGTAAGTAGCTTGCTTACCAACCACATGGTTCCGGGTTCATTCCCACTGCGTGGCGTCTTGAGCAAGTGTCTTCTACTATAGCCTCGGGCTGACCGAAGCCTTGTGAGTGGATTTGGTAGACGGAAACTGAAAGAAGCCCGTCGTATATATGTATGTATATATATATATATATATATATATATATATATATATACAAAATAAGAAAATGGAGAAATACATCCACATCAAATATCAACTACCAGATAATACCCAATCACATACTTTATTAAACCACTACATAAGAAACTTTAAGGTCAAACATAATAATATAGAACAAAACAGTAAACAGCTGTAAGATGTAGTTTATATTTATATTTATTTATATTTATATTCTCTTATACATATTGTACTTATTGTATCATATTACTCCTTTATGTACACTGTTTTGTTCTATATTATTATGTTTGACCTTAAAGTTTCTTATGTAGTGGTTTATAAAGTATGTGATTGGGTATTATCTGGTAGTTGATATTTGATGTGGATGTATTTCTCCATTTTCTTATTTTGTATTATGAATTTGTGGTAAAACATTTTACCTTTGCCCATATAATACAGTAAATGAATTAATTGCATCGCAATTCTTAACATTTATGTATTAACTTTGTTGGGTACTTCACTAGCAGTATATTGGATATATGTTATCCCATAGAGGGTTGCATTTACAACCCCTATCTCAATTTGTATATATATATATATACATGTGTGTGTGTGTGTGTGTGTGTGTGTGTGTGTGTGTGTATGTTTGTGTGTCTGTGTTTGTCTCCCCAACATCACTTGACAACCGATGCTGGTGTGTTTACGTCCCCGTAAATTAGCGGTTCGGCAAGAGATACCAATATAATAAGTACTAGGTTTACAAAGAATAAGTCCTGGAGTCGATTTGCTCGACCTAAGGCGGTGATCCAGCATGGTCACAGTCAAATGACTGAAACAAATGAAAGAGTAAAAGAGCGGTATTTCGTCCGTTTTCACGTTCTGGGTTTAAATTCCGCCAATGTCGAGTTTGCCATTTATAGTTTCGGGGTTGATAAAGTAAATTGCAGTTAAGCACTGGAGTCGATGTAATCGACTTACCCTCTCTCCCGAAATTGCTGGCCTTGTGCAAGAATTTGAAACCAATATTTGGAGTCGAGAAAAAAACTTTGTCTATCAACAAATGAAATTCTTTTATAGGGATGTCTTATGAGCCCAGTTTGCAAATGTTTTACATCAATTCGGCGCAATGATAGCTACCGGGTGACACAAAGAATGTAGATGTCAACATATTAAGATATGGTCAGCTCTGTATTGAATGCACATCTGTTGGGTGAAGCAGACATCTTTTCAGCGGAACGCTAAACCACAGTACAAGCTTTTTATGAAAAAAAAAAATGAGAATTGTTTCTATTTTGTCAGTGCATATCAATTTACAACTTCGAGAATGTATATTATGTAGAACATAAAGATAGTGTTTTCCTAAATCTCGAAACTAGTATTATCAATAAACAGAGTCTCAAGAGTTTCACACAACATAGAAACCTGAAAAGATTCAATTTTATATGATAAGTACAAGCATTTTAGTAAAAAATATATGCCAAAAGAACGACACGGAAACTTGCTATAAGCCATTTTGTGTAAATCATAATTCCCTATCATAGTTCAGCAAAATGATGAACACAGAACAATACCAGTTACATTCAATAATACACACACACACACACACAACACACACACACACACACACACACGCACACAAAACACGCACATACACATGCACGCATGCACACACAAATATGTAATATAATATCATGTAATATATTATTTCTGGGAAATGCGTGCCTGTGGAATATCTCTTTCTATAAATTCTGAATAATATATCATTGCTAGCGGATTTTTTCTAAACTTTTGCTATTAGAAACTTATACATAAAACCTATTCAGATTCTAATTAGATTTGAACAGATACCTATCTCTAGACGAACAAAAAATATCTTTACACGAGAAGGAATTAGCGAGTTGAACTCGTAAAAATAATAATATAACTCTGACGAAATTAAAACGACGAAATTGATGTGATAGCATAACGAGAATTAATAGAAGGTTTTTACTGAATTATAGTACTTATATTCTTTTCTTTCCTTTTTAGCTAAAAGAATGGATGTGAAAGTTGGATCATGTGAGACTTTCCAGCACATGCAAAAGGATTCTCAGTCTTATGAAGTTCGTAGTTAACAAGCGGCTGACGTTAATGCTTTTTGTAAATGTTAAAAGAAATACACATGATGCAATTTGTGTATTGGAGAAAAAGGTATTATATCAAGGGTAGGAAATACGCCTCATAGAATCAGTTAAATACAATGTTACTAATACATTATATCACTAGTTTTCATTAGAATAACGCTTTCTCATATAAGACCACGAAATTTTCTATAGATGAATATAATCAAGTATATTGATCCTTCAAAGGACAAATAGTTGGGACTCAGAACGTGCACAAAAAATTTAATTAACACAAAGCCTTATCGTTGACGCTCTACCAACTCTACTAATCCACCAAACAATATAACCACTATAAGATTCTCATGAAGAAACATTAAGACACCAGATGAATTACAGATGCTTCAAAAAGTCATATGGCGCGCATATATTTTACAAAGATGATTACAGCATAGCGCGGGAACAAAACTAATTAGAGACAACTCTTTTGATGAGCTCAAGTTGTCATGTATATTTATGTATATATATATATATATTATATATATATATATATATGAATACGTACATGCAAACATACATACATAATATATATATATATATATATATATATATATATATATATATATATATATGCATACGTATGTATATGTATATTAATGGCGGAGAGAATTAGATTTTGCAGCATTGCAGTATTTCCACAAACGTGTAATTAGCGGAAGTAAAGGGGGAAAAGCTACAGGGTAAAATAGAAACAAATTACACATTTGGCTTAGTGAAACTTGACGCCATACCTATGATGAGGCTCGCCATTAACAAGGACTATGCGAATCCACACACACACACCTATGTATGATCTCTTTTTCCTCCCCTCTCTGTCTGCATACGCACACACACACACACGCATATATATATATATATATATATATATATATATATATATATATATATATATATATATATATATATGTATGTTTATATATATATATATATATATATGTGTATATAGGCATATATATGCCTTTAAGCATGCAAGAATGTACTCATGCGAACATGTATATATACATATTTTAATATGCATGTATATATATACACACATATATATATATATATATAAATACACACATATATATGTATATATATGTATATATATATGTGTGTATATATATATCTTTATATATATATATATATATATATATATATATATATATATATATATATATATATATATATATGTATATATATTTGTACATACAAATATACACACATGCCAAATATTTAGAACTGGATTAGCTGTAGCAGTTACTGTGCTTCCATTTTCTTCAGGATGTTATTTCTATTTCTATAGACAAGAAAAAAATGTCTATTGTTCTTGTTGTTGTTGTTCTTTTCGTTACTTTTATTATTATTATTGTCGTTGTTGTTTTTCTGCTGCTGCCGTTGCTGCTGCTGTCGTCGTTGTTGTTTTCGTGTTTTAGTTTTCGCGACGAAAAGCGGAATTTAAGTAAAGCAATTAAGGTGTGAAATCTAAATAGATTTAGTAAAGAACAGGAGTGAGTCTGGAATAAATTGAATTACTTTCGATATTAGACAACTGTCTTTGATATTCTAAAACTGTTAACACCTATTTGCTATTCTATAGAGACTGTATTACCAATGTAGCGCTCAGTTCCATTGCCACTGAGCAATTTGGTTAACAGCTAAATTCTGTAGATTTTGTCTGCAAGTTATAATGTGCTGGTGCCAACATGCGTGTGTGCGAGTGAGCATGTGTGTGCGTTAGTGTGTGTGTGTGTGTGTGGATGTCTGTAAATAAGTGTTTACTTTTCTACGTGTGTCTTAGAGAATAGTGTATCTGTACGTGACTGGCTGTGCGTATCTCTATGTATTTCTTGTACGTGAAAGCGTTCGTCTGCAATATGAACTAGCGCAATGGTGGAGATATCGGTAGCTTCATTGGATATCGGAGGTTTCGATGACTCACTGGTTCTTCCGACAGGAATGGTGGTAGCCATGGTAACCATGCTGAAATACTATTCTGCAAAACTACACATTACTAATGAGGGATGCGGCGACATACAAGTCACCTTCCAGTCTGCCGACTCAGTGACTCGATTTCGATTTGCTGTCGCAATGTTTAATTTACTTCCCTTCCCTTCTCCAATTAATTCACTTGACGAAATCATGAACGTCACATAATCTCATGGTCAGATTTCTCGCCTACTTCCTCCGCCCTATCTATGATAATATTTCCGGATTTTTGACATAGAAAGAGAGAAACTATGAATAATGAAGTGGTAATCGCAGCTGGAGAAGAATTATGATCTTAAGCCAATGAGAGAACCGGCACATCTTCTCCAGTTCTGCCAGAAATAGCTGTGAAATATTCTTCAAACAACACTTGTGTGTGGCTTAAATATCAATTAAATCACGTCTGTAGCTAAGTGGATGAGGTAAACTTGATAAACTATGTTAGGTTTAAAATATAGGAAGAGTCTTCATGGTAAGAACATCTTTGAGCTTTGATCTCTTTGATCAAGGCTAATCTGATGTCAATTTAGGGAGGTCAGCTGGCAGAATCGTTAGCACGCAAGGCAATTTGCTTAGCGGCAGTTCCCCCGTCTCTACTTTCTGAGTTCCTATTCTACCGGGGTAGACTTTCCCTTTCATTCTTTCGAGATCGATGAAATAAATACCAATTGAACACTGGGATTGATTTAATCGCCTTGGTCCCTCCTCCAAAACTGCTGGCCTTGTGCCAAAATATGAAACCATTAGAATAACAGCAATAAGGTGGAGAACTGGCAGAAAGGTTAGCATGCCGGGCAAAATGCTTAGCAGCATTTCGTTCGTCTTTCCGTTCTGAATTCAAATGCTACCGATGTCGACTTTGCACACACATATGAACACACACACATACATGCATACACACTTACATGCATGTATACATACATACATGCATGTGTATGCGCACACACATGCGCACAAACAAACAAAAAGAACGCAGCTTGAATAATGGACAGAGTCAACAATAATTGAAAAGGCTGCAAGGGACAACGAACATTTTAGATAAATAAATAAGTAAATGAGTGGAAATTTTACCGGTGAGTGTGTTAAATTACAAGGCACTAAAAGAGAATGACTCTCCTCAGACACAAGAGAAAAGAAAAGGGACAAACTATTGAATAAGCTTTCTCCCCTTATATAACAAATGAATGAAGTGATAATTGTCCATTCATACAAGATGATTATACAATGAAATTCAAATGTGTCAACCACTCCTGTAACAGGTGTATGTATATTACCCGACGTTGACGTGGATGAAGGCGCGAGGTTTTCAGGAATGTTAGTCCCCAAAAACTACAGCAAGAAGACATGTACGTAACTCGTTTGTTTTTATGGAACACATACACACTCACAACACACTGATGCACACACACACACATACACACACAACACACACACCACACACACACACACACAATCACGCATCCAGGTACATACATACACACACAAGCTCACACACGAGTAAATACGCATATCGGATTCTCTCAGTTTCTTTCTACGAAATTCTACTGAAAAAGCAAGTTGCCGATCAACCTATCCGAAGGGCGGGCACTGAGTTCGAACGTGGAGCCACATGCTGCCTAGCTAAGTCTTAAACCCACAATCAGCCATGGCTGCAGTTAACTTTAACTTCATGCGGTGCCTGTGGGGCAAGTGTGCTTTGCAGAGTATAATTCCATTCCTAGTTAGACATGCGGTTGGACTTGAAATATGCTTCACAGTTTAATGAGTTTCATGCTTATCATAGCAAGTGTTGTTCGCGCATCATGGCTGCTTACATATATTTAAGTGTATTTGGGTCATTGATTGTTAAGAGATTTAGACTTATATGGAGGTCATGTCAATAAAAAGAAAAATTAAATATTACTTCGTTTTTGTATTTGGTTTTCAAGATTCTTGATGTAAATTCGTGTCTTGCAACAAATTTTGTTCTGTCTTGGCTGAGTCATTACGCCAATAATAAAACACGCACAGGTTCAATTCCAGTTCTTTGTTGTTAGTCAATTGGCTAAACAATCGATCGGTTGTTTGTTAGTCAAAGTTCTTTCGTCGCTGTTCGCGACATTTTCAGTTACACGGTGACTTCGCTTCTAGCTCCGAAGTCGATTGGTTATTTGCTTAGATATCTAACCAATTGACTTATAATAAAGAAGTGGAATCGAACATGTGTACTATTATTGTTGGCGTAGTGACTCTCCCAAGACACAAAACAATTCAACATCATTCATGTCAAGAAAATATTACAGCATTACACTATGTCAGAGCCTTCAAATTAGCTCCAAGTACTGGGCCACTTTACCACAGATGATCTTTTTCTAGTGAGGTCATATTCTTAGCATACTTAGGACCGAGTCACTAAGACTGGTGCTTCTCTTCAATTCTAGAAAATATCTCAATTCATAACAGACTCTAACAACCTGCTAAGCTCAGTTGAAGATAAAAAATGAGTAATACTCCTACGTCGTGAAAAATAATGCTGCTACATGCACAGACATTCTGGATCGCAGCCAGATTAAGGCCACTCAGATACTTTAGATTCAATCACTAAGGGACAAACTTCAAGCTCTGCTCCACAAGCCTATCTCTTTTGCTTTCAACCGCTGCACTAACGGCCCTATGTTCTTCGAAGCTGGTTGGTCTCGCACTTGCATCACTCAGACATGTTTTTCCAGCTCTCGCCACTCTTGTTGCGTCCAATGAAACAGGTTTGGTATTAACCATTAGACAGCCCTTCCTTTCCAGATTGTCAACCCTATGGAACGATCTTCCTCGAAATGTCTTTCTCAAAACTCACCACTCACCTCTTAGAAAAGAAGGACACGTTGGAAAATAGTGGTTCGCGAGAGAGCATTGAACTTATAACAAAAGCGGAATACTCACGGCTTATAGCATTTGATTTACAAATCAGGACCCACGTGGGGCAAACAAAAATAAAAACAGCACTGCAATCTGTCTTGTTTCCTGATATGAAACCCGAAACTTTGTAGGCTTTTCATCGTCACCCACTGTGTTATGAAAGCATATAATGTCATGAATATTCGACGTCTTTAAAATTTTGTGCGCTTCGCAGCACACAAAGTGGCCCAACTTTAGTACGAAACAACGTGAGATGAAATGCCTTGTTCAAGAAAACAAAATGTTACCCGTTTCAAGAATCGAACTCGCGGCGTTACTGTAGTGAATCCAACAGATAAACCACTAGACCACGTGCCTGCATTTATGCCCACTATTAAATTCTTTTTTGGATAGACATGGGCGTAGTAACCCGTGAAAAAGGAAAACGACACACACATATACACGTACATAAATACATATTTATGTAGATCTATAGATATATACACAAACATGCCAACATACCGTCTCTCTCTATCTCTCACTCGCAAATAGATATATAGCTATCTGTGTATCATAATAAATGAATGTACACCGCAGACAAGTATGCTACTGATGTTTTGCACAAGAAAAAAATTCTCCATAGATATGTATTAAAAACACAACATATATGTATCGAAGCGAAACAAATTTTGCCAAAGCAATGATTTCTTGGGGTTATCAATAACATTCACCTGTTTTGTCACATGCCTGGACGAAATTTGATCTTTGATATATAAATAACACTTACTGGTAATGCTGAATGATTGCTGGTCCGTAAAAAACTCCGTGTACGTAACTGAAACAATATTAAATCAAAAAGCCTGCTCTATTTCATACTAAATGTAAATACCCCATAGAAATGTATGCTGTGTGGTATTATCCGAAAGTAAATCTCTCCATAAACATGCTGTATTCAGAATAGAAAAATATAATGAAATATCAAGAGACTCAAGCGAACGTTAATTGCGATCCAGCTTCCTTGGCATGCGATGAAATGGTAGCCGTCATTGACAACCCCTACGGTAGTTCAAACCTATCTAACGTTCCCATGAATCACGGCGGCAAGAATATTCGAACTGCGCACGTATCACCTGACTGGAAATCGTACTACCAATGACACAAGTTGTATTCAGAGTATATACGCTTGACTATGTATAATCTAAATGGTTTCAATATTCTTTTCAGAATATTGTTTACGTTAAGTGTAGTGGCATACACGGCAAAAGTCCCAAGGCTCGTATTTTATTCTATTTTATATTTAAATTTTGCAACTACACATTCATGCATACATACATACATACATACACACACATACACGCACACATGCACACATACACTCACACACACATCAACACTTGCATAGTTGAATGAATAAGAAATTCGCTCTGAAACCAGATGGCTCCGGTATCAATATCGCTGTGGGGAATCTTGGGCAAGTGTCTTTTGCTATAGTCCAAACCTGACCACTACCTCGCGAGTGAATTTGGTAGATGGAAACTTAGTGGAAGCCCATCGTATGCATATATATATATATATACAAAATTAAGAGGTACGGCCACTAAAGTTGACACCTAATATGCTAATCATAGACGTCAAATCGCCATTAGCACGAAGAGTGTGTTCTCAAGAAAAATCTCAGCAAAACGCCAAAATGTAAAAATGAGCAAGAAAAATGAAAATATAAAAAATAAAAAACGATTAATTACGTACCATGGTTTCACTTGTTAATATTTACGTATGTAATTACGTAAATATCTGCGAGATCATCAGCATAATTTCCAGAACTAGACACATCAACATAATTTCCAGAACTAGATACAGAATGCGCGGCGAAGTGAAGACATTTGAAAAAATATACCCAATGTAATTTGTAGAACTTTATACATGCTCGATTTTGGTTGAGCGTTCTGTATCTAGTTCTGGAAATTGTGTTTTGTAATGCGACAGACTACGCTGATGATTTTGCAGATATCTATGTAATTACATACGTAACTATTAACAAGTGAAAACATGGTATGTAATTAATCGTTTTTTATTTCTTATATTTTCATTTGTCTTGCTCATTTGTACATTTTAGCATTTTGCTGAGATTTTTCTCGAGAACACACTCTTCGTGATAACGTCGATTTGACGTCTATGATTAGCATATTAGGTGTCCACTTTAGTGGTCACTCCTCTTAGTTTTGTATGTAACATAATTTTTAATCTTGGGATTTTTTTAAATATGTTAAGCCACTGGTTTTAATTGATTAATATCAATTTCTACCCTTATTAATTATATATATATATGGAGGCGCAATGGCCTAGTGGTTAGGGCAGCGGACTCGCGGTCGTAGGATCGCGGTTTCGATTCCCAGACCGGGCGTTGTGAGTGTTTATTGAGCGAAAGCACCTAAAGCTCCACGAGGCTCCGGCAGGGGGTGGTGGCGATCCCTGGTGTACTCTTTCGCCACAACTTTCTCTCACTCTTTCTTCTGTTGGCCTGCTCGCTTAGCCAGCGTGGTGGCGTCATTTGAAGGCTAAAACAATGCGAAGCGCATTGTGACCAGCGATGTGTAACAACATCTGATGGCCTGGTCGGTCTGGGTATATATATATAAAAATTTATAAATAAGGATAATATCGATATTCAAATATCGATTTTATCAAGTGGCCATCATGGGAATAAATACCATACAAAGGTAATTATTTAAAACTATAAATAAGGGTATCTGAGAGATAACACCATGCCGAAATAGCAGTCATATATATATGTATATATATGTGCGCGCGCGTGTGTGTGTTGTGTGTGTATGTGTAAGTATGTATATGTATATACAATATTAAGGGTTCGTAGTAATCAGGTACTACAATGGTAGGCACGAGGTTGAGTCGAAATTAACTTGTAAACATCAACTTTAGTCAAATGTGTATCTCGGGTACCGAAATAAATCCAGTGGAATATTCAGGTTATGTGTACAGAGAATTTAACCCTAATGAGTATATTAATAGCCTATAGTCTAAATCAATAGTGTACGTTGCAATCTTCGTAGGATATATGGCATATTCCAGAATATGCCAGAATATATGACGGGTTGGGGTTCCATTGTGGTGTATTATGAGCAAATAAATATATAATGATGGTTATACGTATTCAACATTTGATTATTTAATTATTTGTGTGTATATAATATATATACATATATATATATATATATAATATATATATATATATATATATATATATATATATATATAATAATATATAATATATATATATTTATATAATATATATATAATATATATATATATATATATATATATATATATATATATATGTACAGTAATTCCTGGACTATCGCGGGTGTTGGGTTTCAAACCGCTCGTGGTAGGGGAAGTCCGCGAAGTAGAAAACATACTGTACTGTATATTTAAAAAAAAAATTTTTTCTATAATTTGTATATGTTTATTTTATCATAAATGCAAAACAACACGGCGGAGGAATCACAATCAACGTAAGCGTAAATAATAAACTGCGTTAGCTGAACCGCGTTAGGTGAACCACGATGGCGACGGATTACTGTGTGTGTTATATATATAGATATATAAATATAAATATATATATTATATATATATATATAATATATATATTATAATTATATATATATATATATACTATATTATATATATATATATATAATATATATAATATATATATTATATATATACACATATATAGATATATATGTATATATAATATATATATATATATGTATATATATATACACATGCACGTGTGTGTTCTTTTTGTCTTTGTCACCCATCGCTTAACAAAAGCAATTCGGCAAAGAAACCAATAGCATATCCCCTTCAGGTCTTTGTCCCACCGTTATGGCAGCCCCTTTAGTTTATAAACACAATTTTATTCACTGTCTCTCTCTCTGTTCTGCTTAATATATATATATCATTTGTAAATTTGACGCCACGCCCTATACTCCCTTCCCGCATAATGCTTCCGCTAAGCAAGAAAAACATAATACTGTCCGTGTAATTCCCCTACATCGAGGGTGAACAAATGTCCATCTTTAACGCCCCACCCAATTTGTGCGGCAAATGTTTATATTTAAGATTAACTTAGTAGAAATAAAAAATTTGAAATGCAGAAATTCCAATGTCGTAACACAAAAACATAAGACGAACTATATGTATATGGAAGTATACGTACATACATATATAATGTGTTTGTGTGTGTATGTATGTGTATGCATGCATATATACATATATATGTATGCATGTATATATATATATAAATGTGTGTATTTATAAATATATATACATATATATATATGTATATACATACATGTATGTATATATATATATACATTTGTATATGTACATATACATAATCATATATATCTATCTATCTATCTATCTATCTATCTATCTATCTATCTATCTATCTATTATATATATATATATATATATATATATATTATATATATGTTGTGGATATGTATATGTACATATACATAGATATATCTATGTATATATATATATATATATATATATATACGTATGTTATATATATATCTATATATATATATATATATATATATATATATATAATACAAGGAAAATATCAACACAGAAAAATATAAGATATAAGAAGAAAAGACAAACAAATATATATATATAATTTATATATAAATATACATAATAATATATATATATATATATATATATATATATATATATATATATATATATAGACAATATATTTAAAGATATAAGGAAAAATATACTAAGTAACAAATGCAACAAAAAGAAAGAAAAACGGAAACCAAATAAAAAGGAGGGATTTTTCTGAAAAGATTTAAACTTTTTTCTTGCTTATTGTTTTTATTTATTTGTTTTTTGGTTTTGTTTTCTAGAATAACATTTTCCTCGTCTGGAATTCTGATCTAAATTAATTGGCAGTAGAAATGCTTGCGTGTTATGATAGATAGCTCTAGTCTTTCTATAGCTGGAGAGTCTTTGTATACCGATGTAGACCACTAAACGAATACCCTCAGGTCACTATATTTTTTAATGCATGTATATATGCATGTGTATATGTATGCATGTACGTATGCATGCTTGCATGTGTGTATGTATCTCTCTCTCTTTCTCTATCTATCTATCTATTTATCTATCTATCTATCTATCTATCTATTTGTCTATCAATCTGTGTATCTGTCTATCTTTCTATCTATTTATCTATTCATCTATCTATCTGTCTATCTATCTACTTATGTATCTGTCTTAGTATATGCTCTTCGAAGAAGAAACGAACTAATCAATGGCCATACTAATCACTTAAAGTACATAACTACCCGTTCATTCTTTCATCATTTGTGTATGTGTGTATATATATGTGTGTATATATATGTGTATATGCATATATATATATATATATATATGTAGGTCCCGGGTTGATTCGGGGTTAACCACAGTATATATATATATATACATATGTATATACATATATACATATATATATATATATACATACATATGTGTATGTATATGTATATATATATATTCACTATACACACGTGCTTTGTGTTTTCCTTTCCGTCTATCTGACTTGCAGGCAACTTCCAGACTCTATGATACAAAGACAACTTTCGAATGTTCTGATGTTCTTCCATGTTCTTCCACAGAACAGTAATCTTCAATGCTGTGAGATAGTCAGAGAGTGATGTTTTCATGTAGCTGAAGAATGCTGAGAGAAAATTCTGTGAAGAATAAGTACATGCTTTGAAGTTTAGATGATGTAGATCTATTTATCGCCTTAGAAATACAGTTTCCCAAACCTGGTGTAATTGTTTGAAGAATCTTGTATTTAATGTATTTGAAACATTTATTTCCGCCTCGTATACTAAGAAGGGTTGTCGCTAGGTTTCGTGTTATCTAAATATATTATTCTTGAAAATACATATCACAGAAGGAAGGAACTCTTAGTGGTGTGGTATGACTTTTGCGCCAAAATCTTAACGTTCACCGGCGACTTCAAGCGGCTGATACCCCCGGGTAAATTCTTGCTGTAAAATGGTGCTATCCAGGGTTGTAAGTACTAATAGAAAGATTGGTCGGTGTTAGATTATTGCACATTAGTGATGACGAAAGTATGAGGCGCATTTCATCGAGTAGGGTACGATGGAATTCGGCAAGTTCTAATTGCAGAATACTGATTCACGGGAGTAAGCGCATTAGAAGAGATATGTCAGTGAAAGGGGAAGAATAAAACAAATGAATCTGCGCTAGTGTTTGCAACGGGAATCTTTGGAAATTAAACGAATGGCTTTGTTTTTTTTTTCATGTAATACGAGGTGCCTGTGTGCGAAACATCCTCAATATATATATTATATATTTCTGCAGCAACTCTCGTGTGATGCATACATATCCTTTAAACAGAGTTAGCAATACAGGTGGACTGAGTTATCTTCCGAAAGCTTGAGCAGTAAGTTTATGTCGCTTTGCATGCAAGTACTCACGTATGTATGTATGTATGTATGTATGTATGTATGTATGTATGTATGTATGTATGTATGTATGTATGTATGTATGTATGTATGTATGTATGCATGCATGTATGTATGCATGTATGTATGTATGTATGTATGTATGTATGTATGTATGTATGCATGTATGTATGTATGTATGTATGTATGTATGTATGTATGTATGTATGTATGTATGTATGTATGTATGCATGCATGCATGTGTGTATTTCTTTTCAAGATATATGTCTTATGTTTCCAAAGCTATCCGAGGCTAAGATCAAGGGTGGCATATTTGTTGGGCCCCAAGTAAATGAAATGTTAAAGTCGAAGAAACTGGAAAGAGCGATGTCAAAATTTGAAAGAGAAGCTTGGTGTGCATTTCGTGATGTAGTTCGTGGATTTCCAGGAAATCACAAGGATCCTAATTACAAACAGCTGGTAGCAAAGCTTATTGAAAACTTCAAGAAAATGGGTTGTCGTATGTCTTTTAAATGTTCATTTTTTTACACTCTCACCTAGATTTACAGCGCAGAGTTTTATTGTTTCTTTTTGTTCTAACTAATATTATACTTCCTACATACCTTTCAATATATGAAAAAGTACTAAATGTTGTGTAATTATCCTCATAATACTAAAATAAATTGAACCGACAAAGCGCTGTAGAGAAAAGTTACAAATATAACAAGCAAATATGAAATTAGGAATAAATAAATAATCGATGTTACGTCAAAATGAATGTGTTTTTTTAATATAGTGGCAAAAAAATGCATGTATGAACATTAAAAGATACAAATAAACAAAATATGTTACATTGTGTTGTATAAGGATTCGTTAGTCATTACTATTTTACTTGTTTCAGTCATTTGACTGTAGCCATGCTGGAGAACCGTCTTTAGTCGAACAAATCGACCCCGGACTTATTCATTGTAAGCCTAGTACTTATTCTATCGATCTATTTTGCCTAACCGCTAAGTTACGGTGGCGTAAACACACCAGCATCGGTTGTCAAGTGATGCTGGGGGGACAAACACAGACACACAAACATACACACACACACACAAACATATATACATATATACGACGGGCTTCTTTCAGTTTCTGTCTACCAAATCACAAGGCTTTGGTTGGCCTGAGGCTATAGTAAAAGACACATACCCAAGGTGCCACGCAGTGGGACTGAATCCGGAAGTATGTGGTTGGTAAGCAAGCTACTTACCACACAGCTACTCCTACTCCTCGCCGTTTATGCTTCTTTAACAGATTCCATTCTGTTGAATATATTCGGATCAGGACTCCGATTTCAGGATAATTACCACTCTTGTTTTAATCAGTCATGAAGTTACCGCCATGGATACTATGTTTCCTACACTAAGTTACAACAAGAACTGTTGTAGGAATAACAACAACAAAAAAAAAACCTGAAAAATCTAATTATTGAATTAAACACGTCAAAATTTGAATGATGTTTTTGGATTTTATTTGCTTTTACATTTTGATAATTGTTAGTGTATCATAGCTTATCATCAACATAGACATTTCAGATATTTATGATTGTGGTTCAAAGTGCTAATATAAACCTTCTTTTCTTTATTGCACGATCAATTCTCATCCTCCTGTCTCACTTTAGAATAACTGGCGATGTTCCAAATGTCCTTTCTCTGTACACACAGTCGTTTCATATGCACACCTGACATGTCTCAAACAGAGACAACAGCATGATTTTATTGCCGTTTTCAAGCATATGAAAAGGAACCTGAACATGTTGTAGCAAATATCTTGCATACGGAGGTATTGGCAATTAGTATTACATAAATTATATTTGAATAAATACAATGCACACTACGATTAATATGACAAATGCTGTTGCGCAACCACAGTGTCGCAGCACGCGATGTAATTAGTATTCCCTACATTTCAACAGCATCCCTGTCACAAATACTGTGTAATTCACAAACAGTATCTTACACAAACCTATCTTAAATGATATAATATACAGCGTATGATTGTTTATATTTTCTGTGTTGTAGAATAGTTGGATGCTTAGGACTTGATTTAACGGAAATCACCCAAGATATATTAAGAATAGAAGCGCACAAATATTGGAAACTAGTTACATTTACCAGACAAAATAATTACTATCATCCTTCAAGTTTGTTTTTACAGCAAATGTTCTTAATCACATCTATGTAACTAACTGACACCAGTGTAATACAATGTTAAACTCCCTTATCTTTATATCCGTAAATAACTAATCAGTCACGTAACGTCATTCTGGGCGAGATTTATCAATCGTTGAGCTACTTATATTTGTGAATATCAATGTAAAGCAGTTTTAAGAATTAACTTTCTGCTTATAGAAATTAATATCTAATAGTTTGAAATTATAAGAATTTATGATACTATCTAAACTGAGAGTCATTCAGCAACTAGAGGAATATTGGGAGAAGTAATCTAGGTTTATGCTTGAGTTGAGAACTTTATTTAATTAGATGATAGTCTGAAGATAAAGAAAAAAGTTTCTGGTGAGAAATAAATGGATTTAAATGAATACAAATATGATTTCACAGGAAATGGAATATATTGAAAAAAGTGTACTAATCACTTATAAAAACCTGGTAACATAATATTAAATTTACTTAGAATTTTAGAATATTCATCATTCCGTTAAAAGAATTAATTTATTAAAAGTACTAACGTATATTTAAAACTTTTCTGTAGAAAGGAATGTTTTATTTTTTTGGGGTGGGGGTTCAGTGTTGTGTCTGTAGGGGAAGGAAGTGTATATAAGGGAAAAACATATAAAAAATGCACAAACGAAAGGAAAACAGAGACAGAAGGTCACCAAATCCTCACTAGTTATCGGTCAGGGTATCAAACGCAATTTCGCGCCTTCACCGATAATATGGTTTCCCTTTTTGTGTTGAAGAGACCAAGAAACCGCTGAAGGATGGCGAGCCAACGAACAAGGGACAAAACATGACAGGAAGTAGAAAAAACAAATAAGAAATAAACAAACGAAAGATATATGTATGTATGCGTGTGTGTATATATATACACACACACACGCCATCTACTCGCAATACCAGAGGGCGCACACTCTCCTACCCTGATGTAATCTCCAGGGATACAGGCATCCAGCAACAGGACCTCCGTAATGCCATGATGGACCGTTAAGTCTGGCGTAGCATGGTAAATTCCATTGTCTCGACCACGGTCGAACAATGATGATGATGATATATATGTATGTATGTATTTATATATAAATATGTGTGTGTGTGTGCGTGCGTGCGTGTGTGTGCGTGCGTGTGTGTCTGTGTTATCTAGCGGCCCTTGCTAATGAAGGACACGGATAAACATTATTTTATCTGTTCATTAATGTCCGAAACCTAGGTACAAGTGGTAACTATTGAAAATGTTTTTACTTTTCATCCCCTTCGAAATTAATCTCAGTCGTGGTTTGGATTTTGACTGTTCCTTCTATCATGTAAGGTGTTATTTTCCTAAAATTTACGTTGCGTCTTGCATCCTTTTTCAATAGTTTTGACTCATATAAAGAATCTTGCAAACCAAATCCAAAAACGAAATATAAGCTGAGAAGAAGACCATTCGTCAGTTGTCTTTTGAACATATGTTTAAACAAGAGATGCTGGAAAGGAAGAAGACAAAAAACATAAAGGAGATAACCAGCGTTACAATAATTTGGTGTCAAGCAGAAGTAAACTAGATGTTTGCTAAGTGTCCAGTGGTCTACTTTCAAATTTTGACATAATGTATTTCGTGAAATGAGGTCATACAGGAAATATCTCGTTCCTGGAATGTAGGTATTCGTTGGAGGCTTTCAAGATTTTTAAGAGATACATTTTTTCGAAAGAACATACTGAATATTTTTTGGGACCCGATAATATTGGGTCTTGTCCTGGAGAGGATTTTCCATTTGACGTCGAAAGTGGTGCTTTCATCTTTAAGTTGCCAGATTAAAGTCGTTCAATGCATCTTATCACGAAATCTGAAGTTTCTAAAAGTGGTTGCTATATCAGGTTTTAAATTTTCCTTGAACAACTCCGATATAATGTTTGATCTCTATTCGACAGTGGATTATTGTAACGTTGGTTATTCCTCTTGTGTTTTCTTGTCTTCTTCCTTACCAGCGCATCTCTTGTTTAAAAATTATCTGCTCAAAAGTCAACTGGCAAACGGTCTTGTTCTCAGCTTGATGAATAAATTATTGTTCCGACCAGGAAACCATGGATAGACACATGCGCACACACGTACAGACACACACACGTATGCGCGCGCACATATATTTACACCAGACTTGTAATAGTGATTCTTTTCGTATATCATCCTTTAATAATTATGGTTCTTGCTAATTATTTCAACAAAAGACGTTTTCGTTTCATAGAGCAGCTTCATGTATTTATATGTCTATTTCGGAAATAACACATACAGTGGTTACCCATGGCAAAAGTGATGTATGGCTGATGGAATGGGTACAAAATACTGAAATAAGTAGACAATATATACGAGCAAGCCCACATGTGTGTGTGTATATATATATATATATATATATACACATACATACATACGTATATATATACATATACATATACATATATACATATATATATATAGATATATATATATATATATAATATATAATATATATATATAATATATATATATATATATATATGAATAAATACCTACATACAGGGCGCGATGGGTAGACTGTCACCATTCTATATCTTTAATTTCTTGCATGCGCATTGTTTGTTTTCGATTTTGTCGACTACACAGTATAGTACGGTCGGCTGGGCACAATCTGTAAGAAAAACACCACCAGGTTTCAATTCACTCTGCCAGAATTTTTGGAAACAACATATTGTACTGCTTGACATTCGTACCGGTAGCCTTAACTGGAACATTTCAGAGTATTTGGCTATCTATCTGAGGACAGTGCAACCCGAGGACTTGTATCGAGCGTAGTAAAAATCAAATATCCAGTCAAAATCACAGTGTTTGGCGTGATCACTAGTGATGCTAGTGATGGCCACGGTATGCCTCCATTCATCTTCTCACACGGCCTCAGACTCAATAAGGAGGCTTACATCAAGTGCCTGGAGGAAGTAGTGTTGCTTTCGTCGAGAGGGTGGCTGCTGGAAGACCGTATATCTGGCAGCAGGACTCTGCACCATGTCACAGAAGCAGAAGAACCCAGTCATGGCTGTCAGACAATTTCTGCGACATCATCACCCCTAACATTTGGCCAACTAACAGCAACACCTTTAATTATTATGTGTGGGTGGAGTTGAGTGAATAACCTCAATAACCTTTTATGACAGCATTCACCAACTTGAAGAAGGAGACCGTCCAGAAGAGTTGCAGGAGATTCCGAAGTCGTCTGGAGGCCGTGGTTGAAGCCAATGGCGGTTTTATTGAATAAATTTACTCTTTTGTATTTCAAGATTCTGTTATGTAGTTTTGTAAAATGAGATGTCAGTATTATTTTCATCTTTGCGTCGTTTATTCACCACACTCTATCGGTCTTTTTTGCCGAACCGTTAAGTTACGGGGACATAAACACACCAGCAGCGGTAGTCAAGCGTCGTTGGGGGTGGACAAACACAGACACACAAGCATACACACATACGCACATATAATATATAATATATATATATACACATACATATATATTATATGTATATATGTGTGTGTGTCTGTATGTGTGTGTATGGGTATATATATATATATATATATATATTATATATATATATATATAATATATATATATATACATATATATATAGGAGGTCTGATCAATAAGTATAAGGACTGTTGCCATAGTAACGAAGCTAAAACATGTTTATGTGCACTATGTTTTAACGTCCT